>NC_084522.1:7362318-7662318 GCF_024500385.1 Phyllopteryx taeniolatus | reverse complement strand
ATCGCGGCTAGCTCAGCGGGTGACTGAAGTCATTTTTCAAAGTCATTGATTGCCATTTGTTCTGTGGAGGAAATAATAATGTTGTAGGTAGCTGTCATTAATGATTTGCCCCCGGGTGCACTTCTGACAGCTCATTACCTTCACAGTTCTGCTTCACCGAGGATTTGCCACCAAAGTTAACGTTTGGACACTCTTTGACCTGAAAAACTCAGCTTCATTGATAAGTTTTAATATCTCTCCTCAAAACCAACCTAGTTCCTCAAATAGCAGCCATCCCTGGAAGATGGCAAGCCGCTGTTTGTCGCCGGCTGCGTTGTTCTTAAGATCAATAAAACTGTCCTTACATTGGATGCGGGGGGGGGGCACTGAGATCACTACGCAGTGCTGTGTGCGTCCATGTTTATATTCTGGATTAGGGTCCTGTCTGCCTCGGTTCTTGTCGTTTCGCCATAATATTCATTTGTAAACTTCATTTGTCATGAATTGTAATCTACTTCTACCATTGTAAAATATCATTCCAAAAATGTATTTAGAAAGGCTGCCACCTTAGGAGAGAGGGCACTAAAGCTATGTTAATATTTCCAGCCAGATTTTGGCATTTTGGTGGTCAAATAGGTGGTTTCGAACCTCGACAAACTGAACCATAAACACAGAACCGACTTGAGTTAAAATTCACCGTCCAGCGTTTTGTTTACATTTAGTTCACAGTTGTTCACGTGGTTGTTCAGATAGCATCGAGGCACCCTGCTCGTTTTCCTGTCACTAGCCTGGCAATTTTCCACAAACCAAAGATGATGCTCTTTCTGTTGGGTTAAATAGAGTTTTGGAAATGAGAAATTATACTCTATCTTCTCATAAACACATCCATCCACTTTATTATTTCCCCCCCAATTGAGCTACCCCTAATTAGGGTGAAGGGTAAGCTTGAGTCTATCCCAGCTGACTTTGGGTGAGAGGCCCTTTTCAACCTGAACCGGTTTCCATAAACACAATGAAAACTTAATGTCTCTGACTTTTGATCGACACCTTGTACTGCAGCTCAATAGATAATGGTGGTGTATCTAACATACTGTAATGTTGGGACCAGCAAATGTAAATTTAGCCATACACAGATATTTTGGGTGATGATGCTATGATGCCGTGAAGCACTTATTCTTTTTATCAGAGGCCTGTGAAGCATTTGTTTTCGACAGCTGTAGGATTAATTTAGCTTTACCATAATAACATTCTAACCCACAGTTTTTTGTATGTCATCCGCAGATACAATAACAAGAGCATCATGCCACAGCAGATTGTGAGTGGGTGAATAGTTTGGGCTTTTGTGGTGCTCCTTTTTTTTTTTACATGAGAAAATGACATTGCCTTGAAGTGCAATGGCTTTAGCTAATGCCTGGGAAATCCTCTTCATGTCACCCCCTTCAGCTGTGTCATCAGGAGCAATTTTTACATGCTTTCAGCCACCCACATGATGGCTTGCTCACTTGAAATGCACCCCGGAATATGGGCATTGCCAGTGTCAAGGCAATCTCATAGTCGGGCAGAGTTCATGGATAAAGCAATGTGTTTAACTTGGTTTTTTTTCTTTAGTAACTGAAGCTAAAAGGTAAAGGTCCATATCGATCCACAATTGAGTCAAATATTTAATAAAATGTTTTCCTAAAGACTAACTTTGGTTCTTTGACTATGCAAATGACTGGTGAGAAATCCACGATGTAGTCAGTTCGAAGCCGATTGGGATAGACTCCACCCACGACCCTAATGTGGACAAACTCTATAGAAAATGGATGGATTGCCTGAGTTCACTGATGAAGCAGTGATGCCTTCTATTAAATATCATGATAATAAATCAACTATACAGTAGCATTAGTACGATTGCTTGTCTCTCAACATCGCCCACAATGATGCTCTGACTGTTATCAATGTAATGAAAGCTAATCATGTAAGTGGATAATTCTGGGCCATTAAACAAACACCTCATGTGTCAGCAAAACTCAATCAATACATTAGACAGAAGGAAATTCCGGCACCACGCCTAAGGTTATCTATATATGTTAAAGTTTTATTGTTGAAGGCAAAATCGATTCGTTTGCATAATTAGGCTTGCAATGTATCAAGCGAGGAAGCAGGCAAGCAGAGCCGAGTAATGAGGCAGGGAAAAGGGAGTAAACGTGCGGCTCGGCATATGACAGCAGCCATGTTTAGACCTCACTATATAGTGCAACTCTCGGGGGAGGCTAGTTAATAACTGATTTTTTTCGGGATATGAGTCAAAACAATCATGGCCTCTTACCGGCTCCACCTCTTCTTTCCTTGAAAATGCAAAATGACGACTGTGGTCAGCTTTCTTGAATTGAATTGTGCAGGTAAAGGTCACATTAATGGTGGAAAAAGTTTTGAAATGATTTATGTGGGTATAATTTTTTTGTCACTAAAAAATGGTATGTGAACAGGGGTGTTTAGACTTTTAATATCCACTGTATGTGTACCATTACCAAGTAGGTGTCAAAGGTGAGAGAAAAAAAATGGCAGTAATCTTTAATATTGTAACTCGAAAAGATACATCAGCATAACTGTTTTTTTTTTTAATATGCGGCTTTGACAAGAAGTGGCAGTATAAGTGAGCCATTTTTTGTTTGTTTATTATAAAGATTTTTTAGTTGTCTGTGTACACTCTAGGGTCAGATAATGGAATCGGAGCCATCTCCATTCACATGATAATATTTATTATGTGGACATGAGCTGAAAGATAGCTGAAAGTGCCTGTCACTCTTCAGGTTTTTGCACAAATAAACAGATAAGATTTATTGTGGCAGCTGTTTTTTGTCCCCACTACGCTTCACCACTCATGGTATCTGCAAAAGGAGAGCTAACCCAACTGATTTTGCAAAACTATAGGATTGAAAGAGATACACCTTTTCATCCAACCTGAACCTCAAACATATTTTTCAGACTGGCTCCAACTGAGCTTGTTGTTTAGGCCCACATAAAAATAAGGAACTGGAAAAGTGGTCTAACTTGGGATCTCTGGGTTCGCTATCAAAAAGTTAAAGGTTAACTAGAATTTCCAGTTTTCACAAAGGGTTTGGCATCAATTAACCAGAACTACCATTGACTGCATGCAGGCATAGTTTGCAAATTTTATGATTCCTGTTGAGAGCAATACTTGACAGCAAAAGCTAAATGGAACAGAAGCCTCAAGTGGCTAAAACACATTTCACCATTTTTACTCATTACTGAGAATTAATTATGAGTAAAACTTCATTATTTAAGATGCAGGAAACTTTGATTTTTTGTGTGTTGTATGCAAAGTAAACTGTAATGGAAAAGGCAATGCGCAAGCATGTCTCCTTCTCCACTTGTCACATGTATTTCAAGCCTTGGAATGGGGCTCCATTATGTGTAGACAGTGCTGGCTTCAAGGGGAATGATTCTTGCAAAGCAATCTGTTCATGCTGTACTTTTCATACAGCCATAAAACATGGGCGGTTTATGGAGTAAACAAGAAGGAACCCCAAGTGTTTTTGATATAGTCATTCAAATCTGATAGGCATTGATTTTTATCTTGCACACACTGTGGAAGGGCCAGAACATCCAGTAACTGTGCTTTCATTTCATGAATATCTTCAATGTTGTTATAATGCCAATTCAGAAGCTAATATCTCTTCATCTTGGGGTTATCAATAGAAATGTATTCAATCGACACAGCAGCAATAATACATGTGCCAGTTATGTAATGCTTAAACATTACACATATTTTCTCATTTTGTCCAACTTCAAAGATGGAGCGCATGTTCAATGGAATGTGACCGAATCAAATTTCCATGGCTCGTCCGCAAATTGGTCTAATATTCATCCTTTGTCAAACCCAAATGGTTTCAATCTACAGCAAAAAAAAATTAAAAAAAATGTAGGAATCAGCAGATTCACCAATCGATGTGGCTTGTGAATGCATTCTGCTGATGTCATCGTTCTAGTCTCGTGAACAGCCGTTTTGTTCGATGGATTCAAATGCATGGAATCCTGAGTGTTTTAGATGAGGCGGAATAGAGGTGTGCATGGGCTGGCGTACTATTGGCTCGCGCCGCGCTATTACACAGTGATGAGCTGACACCACACCTGTCGTGACGCACACCCTAATCCAGTTAGCGCTCACAAACGTCCAAAGTGTTACTTTCCGTCTTCCGCTCTTGCACGTGGCGTCTGCTCTGGCTAGGGGCCCGATTGGTTTCTTTAATCTCTGAGCCTCAGTTTGATGTATTTATTTATTTTTTTTACACGGGAGTGAGGCGTCATCTCGCGCCATTTTGCCTCCCCCCTCCCCCCGCCTTGTTGCTGTGGCGACTCCTGCAGAGGACTGCTGCAGCATCTGGCCAGGGGCGGCACGCGAGACTGAGCGCCTGTTACGTAACACCTTGTTACTAATGTAGCCTCTTGTTAGTGGTAATCGGTGTTTTTCACAATTTCAGCATGATATAAATAATTCTAAGCATATTCAAGTGACCTGTTTTTTTTTTTTTTTTAACAATTACTTTTTGTCTTGAACGCCTACTAAACCCTACTAGGTGTTTTTTTTGGGGGTATGGCTTAATAGCATTTCAGTTCATTCGGGAATATTACAGTATTTGAGTTATGAGTCTGGTTACAGAACAACTTAAACTTTTCAGTCAATGTACCACTGCATATTTAGCAGTGAGTATTTTTATATCTTTAACTTTTCTAGGTATTGTCCATATCTCCGGTCAATCCAGACTTAATGTGGTGGCGGGGTTCATCCTCTTCTTCTAGCGACAGCGCGTTATTGGTGGCCCCAGATGCCACACACACACACACACACACACAGCAGCTTCACCCCAATATCTGTCCATCTTCACGCCCCCTCCCCAACACACTCCAAACACAGCTCAGCTCTTTCATCAGCTTGTCACACGACGTCAGCTGCTGTGACTCACAGTGTTTATCGCAGCCGCGGGCGTGACACCAACAACGTGTGTGGCATTTGCTGCGTGTGTGTGTGTGTGTGTGTGTTGAGTTCACTTGTTCAAATCAAACCGCCACGTTGGCCTCTGCATCTGGGCCAAATCATAAGAGGATTGCGAGTTTGACTTAAACTTGCTCGTCACTTGTCTCCGATGAAGGCGACGTATACATCGAAGCGGGGTTTGTGCATTTTAATTATTATTCACGATCATTATGGTCTCTACTTTAGGAAAAAAAGTAACTTGTGAGATTATCAACATTAGCATTTAAAGCTCCTTGATATACGTAAAATGTTTTTTTCCCATTAATGACAGGGAAGAGTTTTTCTTTGATAGACATTTAGAGTCAGGATTTTACAAGGTTGAAAAGTGCTTTCATTTTGCTTAACAGCCTTTAATGTACTTAAATTTTCACGTCAAATCCCAGAAGGCATATATTTTAAATTAGAACAAAATCTCACAGCACACCATCCCAAAAATATCACAAATAGTGGATACAAGGGTTAATTTTGCACCTTTTGACATCTAGTGTAAGAGCACTTAATTGTTCTGCTTTTCACTATACATGTCTGTTATAGATAGTTGAACAAAGATGCATATTGGCACAACACACTGGTTCGGAATCACTGGCTCTGATTTGACACTTTTGTGCTTCCTGTTCTAATAGACATGGCCACCAAATTCCGAGCCAATTGTTGAAATAGGTGATGGGCTATGTTGCGATAGTGGTAGCGTGAACGATGAACCGCAATATTGCAGAGGAAGACTCCATTTTTAAACATATTTCCATACCAACATTTCTGATCCCCTTCTATGCCTCTGTAGATGTGTTGGTGAACGGGAAGCCGTGCGACTGCGACGTCATCGCTGACTGCCAAGTGGGCGATGCCGTCTCCCTGGAGATCAAGTTGACCAACCGGAGTAAGAACTCCGTGGGCCCCCTGGCTCTGACCGTGGTGCCTTATCAGGACTACCAGAACGGGGTTCAGAACTACGACCTGGGCGAGGCCGTCACCTTCATCGGTTCCAACACCTTCTGCATCGACACGGTTAATACTACACACTCCACATTGGCAATCCACTATCAACACTCACATTGTGTCAATCAGCGTCTGCCCCTCCACCAGTATTAAAGTTCCACATCTTGGGTCTAACACGACCAGTACCGGACAAATAAAATTTTGGAATAAAATGTTCAAGGATCTTAAATTAATGATTTTAAGCAAGACAAAGTCACCAAGAAAAAGTTCTAGTTTGCACTTACTGAGATTTGACTGGAACTTTTGCAAGAAAAGAAAAAGAAAAAAAAAAAAACAAGTTTCTAAAAAGGAATTGTTTGAAAATTGAAGCCAAAAAAAACCTCCGGACTCCCAAGCATCGACCTTTAAAAGTATGAGTGGAAGGGAAGCTATGAATAATTTTTCTCACATTGTCTCCACTTTTTGCAGGTCAAACCTAAAGAAAAGTCCATCTGCGTGGGCGCTCTGCTCTTCCTCTACACTGGAGACTTCTACCTTAACATCAAGTTCCAGGATGACAGCGCTGGGCGAGAACTGCCTTTGGCCTGGTTCACTCTGCCCAGCGTCCACATCAGAACACTGGACACGCTTCTACAGGCCGTGGCCTGATTGGCCCACAAAACTGATACATTTAGTGTTCATATCTGAAAATAAAGTAGACATCACATGGAAATGTCCCTTTTAACATGAAACAAACCATGTTAGGAGTTAGCTTGCCAACTCGCCTGCTGAGCTCGCCCGGCTAGCTACCATGTGCCAGTCTATAGCTAGGATGTAAAAGTCGGTAAGTTATATTTTTGTCCTCCACACTGAACTGCAGATGAAAAGCACTCATTTAAATGTAAATAAACAAAATCATCAAAACTGTTTTTACCCCCGCTCGTGTTGTCATTCCAACATTTTGCAGGTTGCAGTCTTCGGAAAGGTAACATTTTTGATTCGCTATAGTTGATGCATGTGTGTCCGGACACTGTATATCTCTGTGGGTCTCTTTTACTTGGCAGCAAGAGGAACTGGACGGCATGGTGCTCAAGCCCCCAAGGAGGCTGTTACATCTTGTTGCAGCACCAAAGAGAATCCTCCGGATTTGTACCGAACTTTGTTCTTTCGACGCTTGTGACTGACAGGTAAGTTAATAATTAAGATGTCAGTACACTGATCACCTCATCATTGGATCAGCGCGGTTATATTTTGACGCAATGGGAGTTAACCTTGCTACTTTTATTTTTTTCATGGCAACACCTCTGGAGACAGATGTGTTCAGAAAAGAAATTAGCAAAGAACCCATCATTTGTTGCCCAGTAATTATAGTCGTACAGTTGATGTAGAAATTAATCTGCGTGTGAGTTAACAATACTTGACCATTCACTTAATAGTAGTAAGAATAATAATAATAAGAAGAATAACAATAGCTTAAATGTGTATAGCCTTTCAAAGGACTCAACGACATTTAACAACTAACGGGGAAATTGAAATGTATATGTATAAAGTTGTTACCTTGACCGACAATACCCCAACTGAGTTTTTTTTTAATTTATTTGCATTGTGTTGCGAGCCAAAATTTGACTTATAAATCACCTTTACATACAGAGCTGCTCGAGTGAAGTGGAAAAATCTAAATTCAGCAATTAAGGTACCGAATGAAATGAAATAATAACTCACGGTTTTAGCTCAATTACAATAACTGGATTTCTAATTATTTAACATTTATTTTTATTGTAAATATGAACGTGTCCTGACATCACCAGAGTGCTTTTTTCATGTACTTCTGCAACCTGACAATATTTGTAAGGATGTTTTAGGATTTCATACAAAAAGGCTAACTCTCTGCAGTAGAAAATTCATATTTTTGGTTAGATTAGCTCAAATGTATTTCTAATTAGTTAAAATGTAGGTTTTTAGTTAGTGAACGATGACATCAGCAGAATGCATTCACAACAAAATGTGCACTCTATTTAGAGTACAAAATGGTCATATTTTCAATTAATTAGCTTCTTTGTTTGAGAATGTTAAAAAAAAAAGTGCAGATTTGACAATTTTTGCTCAATTAGAAAAACTACTGTATTCCTAATCATTTAACATATTTTGTATTGCTAGTGAATGTTATGAACATGTTGTCACTCGGGAGCTTCTTTCTTATGTACTACTGGACCCTGACAATATTTATGACAATAAGTAAGGTTTCACACGATTCACTCCATTTTGTTCAAAGAAAAAAATAAACAATATTGGTTAAAGCAGCAGAACTGCATTTCTAATTAGTTAGAATGTATTTTTGGGTTCTTGAATGGAAATATGTGCTGACATCATCTTGAGTGTTTTTATATATGATTGCAGGCTGACTGTATTTGGAAGAATATAATATTCAGTAAATAATAATAAAAGATTTCATACCCCAAAAAAAGTGCAATCTATGAGAAAAAAAGTTATATTTTGGCTTAAGTTAGCTAAAGTGTGTTTCCATATGTATTTTTTTTCTTAGTGAATGTTTATTGAGTGATTATTTTGTGCTACAGGAGCCTAAGAATATTTGTAAGAGGTTCATAGGATTTTTAAGTGGAAAATCAAAACGTCAAATTTATTTAGGAAACAATAAGAGTGAACAAAAACATCCCCATGTTCATTGTGTCGCGTTCATAGTTTATGCAACGAGAGTCGATGTACGCCCTGTACTGTTCGCCGGGCAATTTTGTATACATTTCCAAGCCCAAAAATCCAAACTTTTGTTGTTTGTGGCGTGATGCATGATCACAGAATCTAAAGTCATAGACAGAAAAAGAGCAGTCGAAGAACAAACGTCTTTCACGTAATAGCAAACACACATTCTGCAGTGCGCCTCCACGTGAACGCGGCAATGCAAATGAAGCCCGAGTTCAATTAAATCCCTTTTTACTTTCCGCGGCGAGTCTTAAGTCATGTCCATTCACAAAGTCCCACCTTCAACCTTGATATATAAATCAACCCACGCCGGGCTTCTTTGAGGGGGGTGGATTAGGATGTGTGTGTGCTGTGGAAACTGGAAAGTTGAGTGAGCTGAAGAATCCTCATCAGATGGTTACCCTGTTTTCTGTCCGTATGTGGCTCGAAATTATATGCTACGAGGTCCGTTACATAGATTGTGTAGTGATAACTGCATGGTCTCCATGACAACAGAACAAAACACCACAGGCTTATGAGGCGCAAGAGACACAACCTTGACTTGTGGACATCGTAAAGCAGCTCTTGTGTCCCCTTAAGGCGTGCGGGCCTTAGTAAAAACTTTCTCTGCGTCGCTTATTTATGATTTTTGCTTTTTCGTCCTGCATATTTTCATCACACATGCTCCAAGCCAACAGGTTCCCTTCAGGAAAGTGCACAATGGCCACCAAATTAGCACTGTGTTCCAAATATAACGCGTCTGGTGATTTTGCGAGGTCATACCAGGACATTTTCTCACTGAGCTTAGAGAGTATTTACAACACGACTAGTTGACTGACCTCTGAGTTAATCAGATTTTTTTCCCCATAGGAAATACTGGAAATAGAATCATAATCACCTGTATTAAAGGAACAGATAATGTATCACTTAAAAAGAATTATCAACTTTGCCATTTTGAGTAGTCGCGTAACATATAAGATTTATTAGTTTTTATTTATTCTTAACATTCTTAAACAAATCAAACAAGTATAAAAAAAGAGCTTACACGCTATCACTGTTGGAGTAGAAAAGCATTAAAAAGTACACACCAGATGCTTGGGTCTGTGAGGCGAGTCTCTTCCCATTAAACGCTGCCGCACACCGAACAACTCGGCCGAACCTGACGGAACTGTCGCACATTGTGCGGGGATTTGGCGGCTGTTTTCATGAGTTGCCGATCAGTTTTGCCGCAATTCCAAATTTGAATCGCGGGCGCACGCAACGCCGCGGATTACTCCAAATCAAGCTTTCCACTTACGGCAAAAATACATTTCCTGGGTTTTAAGCGAGCAAGAGACAGGACGCGCGCGGCAGCCGTATAAATACAATGTATAAAGTATCAAATCTTGTGTATGTTCAAATAAATGGGAGCGAGCTATTCTCTTAAAATATCCACACTCACTTTTATTCTCCCCCACATCCACTCTCTTTAACAACCTGCTTCTTCCTGAACTATTGATCTATATATTTATGGTTTAAGAAATGTGATGAAATGCAATATATTGTATGTGCAGCTCGCTGTTCAGGGCGTCCGTTTATCCAATCCACATCCAATCTCTCCATGTGTGGGAGTGAGTCAGCAAATGTCTTTTTTTTTTTGGCGATGATCCGGTCCAATGAGGTTCGACGGCATCGCGCAGTGTGCGGCAGGGCTTATCGCAGCTGACTTTGTGAAACATTGCGATACATGCAAATAATAATAATAATACAAATAAGTGAAAGGTTAAAAGTAATAAAACATGTCCACACCAGATTCTTATGAAAGAAAATACAAGTGGGATTCCTAACACGTGTTTGCAGTGCCATTTTTGTGCCATGATATGGGCCAATGCCCGCCCCGTCTTTCGGGGGGCCCTGGGCAATTGCCTGGGTTGCCTTTGCTGTTCCAGCATCTGAGTGCGACCGTTACTAGGCATTGTAATGTAGACGTTCCACTGTATTCATGTGCAGTAACTAGTATCGTACCTCATGTCCCTCAGCAAAAAGAGAAGGAAAACGGTTGAGTGATGGGCTTTGTCTGCATCTATCAGCAGTGGCCACTAAAGGGCTGCTCCATCATGAGGGCGTCGCTGTGTCTTGTAAATCATGCCATCAATCAAAAGCGTGCCACAAAAGATGCAAGCGGAATTAGAAGGCACGGAAGGTGGTGTCATTAAAATGAGCTCCCTTTTACTGGTGATTTTGGTTTCATTAATGTTATCGAAGCGAAGGCCGGCGCGTTTTTTCGCGCGTCCTGTCGCTATCGATTTGCCGCATTTGCTCGCAGAGAAATATCTCATGAAAAGCTTGTTAGCGTTGGCTGCTATTGATGTCTGACAGACCTAACAAATCATCTCGGAGACAGTGACGTATCCCCGCGCGGCCAGGAGAGCTAAACGCATGCAACCAAGTCCTCCGAGCCAAATGAGCATAGATCATATTGACACAAATTTAAAGTGGCAGTCGTAAGAAATACTCTAAATGATGCTTAATGCTATGTCAACACTACACTTTGTCTCTAAAAAGAGGCATTTTTGTTTGTTTTGTCGAGATTTTCCCTGGAGCCTAATGGCATTTGTGAAGCTTTAGTAGAATTTCATACAAAAAGTTCACTTGATTTAATAGAAAACTGATATATTTTTGGGTTAATTGGATATACTGTATGTTCTGACATCACTTGACTGCTTCCTGTCATGTATTATTGTAGGATATTTGTAGGAATTTTGTAGGATTGCATAGTGCAAAAGTGCACACCATTTAGGAAAAACGTTTTTGGTTTAATTATGATTGAATATTTTTTAAATGCATGTGTTTTTATGTTATTCATGTTTCATATTTTCTGATAATGTTACCGATGTCATCTGAGTGCTACGACTGCAACTTGAGATATGTAACAAAAATAGTAGAATTTCATCCACAATACTGCACTATGTATTTATTTATTTATCTATGTAGGAACCTGTGGTATTTTTAAGAACTTTCTAGGTTTCTACACAAAAAGTACTCTTTTTAGGAGAAACCTAATGCATTTTGGGTTAAATTTTCTGTTTATATGTTTTTGTTTTTTTTGGGTTTTTTTTTACTGAATGAAAGAATATCCTGTTACTTGACTGCTTCTTACTAAGTACAACAGCAGCCTAATGGAATGTTTACAAATTTTGGGGGATTCCATTCAAAAGCGTGCTTTTTTTTTTTTTTTTTAATATTTTTTTTTAGCTTGACATATTTTGGGTTCAATTCTTTTTTTATTGTTAATGAATGTTATGAAACTACATCCAAACTTGACTTTGCATCTTGCATCTTACCATGTACTACAGGAGCCTAATGGCATTTTTAAGAATTTAGTAGGATTCCGTATAAAACTACTCTTTTCAATATAGAAGTCTAACATTTTGGGTTCAATTAGAACATTTAATTATTTATTGTTATTTTATTATTTATAATTTGTGATTCTTATGAAAATATATCCAAACTTGAGTGCTTTGTATACATTTGCAGTATCCCATAGAAAAAGTGCACTCTTTTGAGAAGAAAATGAATGTGTTGTTCTATTCGAAAAATGTTTCAAACTGTTAAATGAAATTTTTGTCAGAAAGTTTTGTTGAAATATGCCCTGACCTAATATATATGTATATATTTTTTTTTTATTATTTATTTATTTTAAAAAATTACCTTATGCATTACTATTTAATTGCAATAACCTTTGTACAATTTCCAACTAAATTTGGCTTCCATTTACAACAACAACAAACTAGAAGAGTTATAAAAGAGAATATTTCTGTGTGATAAACGGAGAAAACCATGCTTTAACTCCATTGTTCTCCAAGTCATCGCCATGGAGATGAAGCTTAGCGCTTGCCATAATTAAACTTTTCTTCTCTCCTCTGAGCATCTTTGCCGCAAATGCATTAGGAGTTCTGTGGGTGGTCTGCGTTCACCCGAGACTTGAGATGTTGACCACGGGGGAGTTAAATATAAGCCACGCTTCTAGATGCTGGGATAGAGTGTGTGGTGACGTCTTTACGACATATGTGCTCCCTCGTGTCTATATTCCGCTACTGCAAACTACAAGCCCTTTAAGGTGGGGGAACATTTGTCAATTTAATACGTCTCTGACAGTGTCAATCGCAGCTGTAATGGCAGATTTTATGGTGAAGATGTACCTAATGTTGTGGCTGGTAAGTGTCTCCAAGTACATTTTCTGCATGACAAAAAAGTGAGGAATTCCCATTTTAAACACCGTATGCAACAAATTGTATAACGTCCAC
Organism: Phyllopteryx taeniolatus; assembly: GCF_024500385.1. Lineage (NCBI taxonomy): Eukaryota > Metazoa > Chordata > Actinopteri > Syngnathiformes > Syngnathidae > Phyllopteryx > Phyllopteryx taeniolatus. Next base: position 7,649,400 of record NC_084522.1, on the reverse strand, counting down.
TTGGATAGAATTTTGCTTTTTCAGTGATGTCACATGACTTTGATTTCAAAAATGAAAGAGCCGTTAGGCAAAGAAGTCTAAATGTCCCTGAAAAACATGAGCATTAATTGTGCCTTGGTTTGGCCAGTACAAGTGATTTCATACTGCTGGTTTCTTCACCTGCGACCTCTAACCTAACCTAAACGAACTGAAATGGACTATGGGGGCTTTGGTGCACTTTTTGGGAGCTCAGGTCCGTAACTCCAACCCTGGCTTGTTATGGTTCTCACCAAGAACCAGTTAGGCCACACAAAAAGTGTACCTGTATTCATTTAAACTATAAAACTACTTAAAAGGTTACATGCCTAACATGTACAAAATAAGCCTTGGGGGGTTGGTACATTCATACATACAATCTACAATGGTCCAATTCAAGAGTTCTATCCAAAATTCTGCTTATCTCAAGATGACAACACTTAGTTTTGATTGACGCTGTCACAGAACAGAAAAGCATATATAAAACAAAGTAAGATAGAAACGGTCATGCTTGATCACATTGTTGTTTTTTGTTTGTTTGTTACACGTAACACTCGTGCTGTACGGGCTCTCTCTAGTGGTGACAGAAAGAACTGCCCAAGTGCAATTCAGTTGTATTTAACTTTAAATTTCAATGCATTTGCATTTAAGCTTTAAGAACTGTTTTTAAAATGTTATATAATGTGCATTAGATTTTAATTGTCCATTTAATCGAAGCATGCATGACTGCAACCTGATAATCGTTGTAAAAGTGTTATACAAAACAAGTGCATTTTCGTCGAAACCTATCGTTTTTGGATAAATGAGCTCAAATGTATTTTAATTAGGTAAAATGTTTTTGGGGGGGGTTCCGAGGAGCTAAATGATTATTTTTTTTTGGAAGAATTTTGTAGGATTTGATACATAAATTGCACAATTTTAAGTAGAAACCAACATATTTGTTTCATTAGAAAAATGTATGTGAAAGTATGTACGTGTATTACTGTTAATGAGTGGTAATTGAACAAATGTGATATTAGCACTTTTGTAAAAGGTCCTACAGGGTTAGCAATAAAAAGTACTTACAGTGGATCTAAAATGTCTACACACCCCTGTTGAAATGCCAAGTTTTTGTGCAAAAACAAAATGAGACAAATCATTCCAAAACTTTTTTCACCATTATTGTGACTTATAACCTGCACAACCCAATTGACAAAAAAAAAAGTTTTGTATTTCAAGAGGGGAAGTAAAAATAACTCGGGTAATGAGGTTGCACAAGTGTGCACACCCTGTTGTGACTGGGGATGTGCCTGTGTTCAGAATTAACCAATCACATTCAAACATGTCACACTGTAGTCAGCACACACCTGCCACCATTTTATTTTGAGTGCCTCTTATTCACCCCAAGTTCAGATGCTCTAGTAGGCTTTTTCTGACTTTTTACTTACTTTATTTTGCTGTCATTTAAAGTGCCATGGGTTAACCCCAAATAAAGTTCAGATGTTCAAGTAGGCTTTTCTTGACTTTTTTTCCATTCTAAGATCCTACCAAATTCTTCTGTAGTACATAGAAGGAAGCACTCATGTGATGTCAGGGCACATTTTCAAAACATTCACTAACAAAAACAAATATTTTAGAACTGGTTAGAAATATATATATATATATATATATATATATATATATGTATATATTAATATATATTAATATATATATATATATATTAATATATATATATATATATATATATATGTGTGTGTGTGTGTGTGTGTGTGTGTGTGTGTGTGTGTGTGTGTGTGATGCAAAGTTAGAGGCAGTAGCTGCAACGTTTGCCACCAGGATGTTCAGCACCTCGGACAGAGCCATCCACTATCGCGGATCGTAGTGGTCACTCGTGGGAGTGGGAGGGTTCGCGCGCTTTGTGAAATGAGGGTGGGGGGAGTGGGGGAGATATGCAGTCATTTGTTGCATTTGTGTAACTTTTTAGAAAAAAAGTGATGCGGGAGTTGCGACGCCCACTGATTTTCTCTCTAGAACGCGTGGAAAAAAAGATTGTGAACTCACATGACGCTCTTTTTCCCTTTGCACGATCACTCACTCCTTTTTATGTATTCTTTGTCTAATTGAGTTGGCGGAGGGAGGGAGAATCTCGCGTGGAAGTGGCCAACCCACCCCCACCCACTGTCAGAGTGCCACGGTTGTCACGCAGCTGCTGTCCCTTCACGCATATTAGTTGTCTTGACTAAAACGTCACACGCACAAACGAACGCGCGTGGAAGCTCCTTTCCCTTGCCATGGAACCTGTTGTCATTCGGCGCGCGTGGAATATTTGTGGCACTCACTTCACGTCTTCATTTGGCCACTCAGCACATTTTGTCAGGATGCTCGTTCGGAGATTTTTAGGTTAAAAAAAAACCCAAACTATTTGATCGATTGTTGTGCTGCTGTCTTTTCCTGCGTGTGGAATGCGTGCGTAAAAGAAAAAAAAAAAGAAAATAGAAAAGTGTGCATGGTGGAGGATGTTGCAGCTAACAGGTTGGTGTTGAAACTTAAGAAGGATGCCACGCCGCCGCAGGAGCTTCCACAGGCTCTGCGAGTGAATATTAAGATGTCCACATCGGCGGAACCCAGCAGGCGGTACTGACAGCAGCTCGTTGATGGCACTGCGCACCGGGAGGACTTGGTTCGGACGGGTCTTGCGCAGGGTCTCGCGGCTGCAGGGCTCCTGGTCCAGGCGCTCCAGCAGTCTTTTGTGTCTCTCCGCCAACCAGGAGCACGATCCGGGCTTCTCGTACCGCAGCCCCAGCCGCCCCGCAGGCGCCCACCTCGGCCACCGTCATCGGAGCGCGTCCGCCGCCGCCTCCAGGCGCAGTGCACTCGGCTTCTTCCCTTCTCGTCGCACCATCCCGGGGAACACGAGGGGACATGAGCCCCTCACTCGCCGGCTCCTCGTGGCCATGAAGCGGCAAAACGTGCGGACCTTATCCCTGATCGTTTGCACGTTCACCTACCTGCTGGTGGGGGCCGCCGTCTTCGACGCCCTGGAGTCCGACTTCGAGATGAGGGAGAAGGAGCAGCTAGAAGCCGAGGAGAGGCGCCTCCAGGGGAAGTACAACATCAGCGAGGACGACTACCGCAAGCTGGAGACCATCATCATGGAGGCCGAGCCCCACAGAGCCGGGGTGCAGTGGAAATTCGCCGGTTCCTTTTACTTTGCCATCACGGTCATCACCACCATAGGTAAGTGACCACGACCCCCGTCCACGCCTCACGCAGCCTTTTCGGCCTCAATCAATATCATCTCAAAGTTTTTTTGTTTGTTTGTTTTTTTTACGCACGCTCATATACTTCACATCGATTTGTACGCGCTCAGGTGAAATGTCACTAGTTGCCGTTATGTAACGTGCGCTGCATTTGGTGCATTTAACTCAACTTTTGTGGCACCAAGATGCAATGTAGAGCTGTAGATTGCACGCGCAATTCGCATTGAAATGAGATTTGTATGGAGATTGTTTTGCAAGTTGTGCGGATGATTGTGTTGGGGGTGGGCGACGAGGAGGATCGCGCTTAATAATTAGGCAGTGACGTCACTGCCACACGTGCGTTTTCCTTCCCCCGTGGTCACGTCATTAGGTACACCTTCACCATCCACTGCGAGTTTTGACTGAGTGCACTGCTTCCTTCTGAGGTGTTTCTAATATTTGGGTATTGAGCCACATAAGAGGGGCACAATATTAGGAACCCCCTCCTAGTGTTGTGCGGTACAAACTGTTGTGCTAAATATGTCAACAATTCCTCAGCGAGATGCAAAGAAACTCAAGCGTTTGTCCTTTTCTGTAAATGTCTTCATGATTGGCTCTCAAGTCCATCTTTGATTTTGAAGATCTCCCTTTTTCTTTTTTTTTTAAATGACGGGACGCTTTATGATAAGCCATCACCATCATCAGATATGATGCACCCCCGCCCCGTTTATGGCCCCTCTTAGGAAGAGAACGACAATCAGGGAAATTAAGGATGAACTGTGACAGCTCTGGAAGATAAAAAAAAAAGAACGTATTTTTACTCCTCCTCTTCCCGTCTCGTGTTGTGTTTTTATAGCTCGCGATTATTGTTCATGATTTCCCGCTTACAGGGAACATAAATCACATCCGTTTGACGCTAATTGGCGGCGTGCATTTGCGTCATGATTTATTTCGAGCTGCCGCACGTTTACACGTCGATGCGTCTCAGCCACAAATGTGTTGTTGGACCCTCTTTGTCAGACTTGTTGCTTAAATTCTGTGGCCTCAACTCCCCCCACCCCTTGTTCAGCGGTCACAAGGCCGCTCCATTATGGGGAGTCACATGCTGTTATTCAAGGTGAGAGCTTGAGAGGCTAATGCACCGCGGGGCCTGTCGTCCACTTTTTGCCAGGCAACCCTTAAGAGGGGGGCCGCAGCCGTGGCCGACGACTCCGTGCTCGCGTTTGTTTCCAGGCTGCGGCTACCGGAGCCACTGTAATATTCATGTTCCTATCAAGTGCTGCATTCTGTGGACGCTTTCCCGAAAGTCTTTAACAGGTCTCCCGAGGGTGCCCTCGTTTTGCGCGGTGGTGTGTTTTTCTTCGTGCCAGACAGTCGATGGGAAAGTAAGTGTACATATGGAAAGTAGTTTGAGTCATTTACTTGATATCCAGCTTAAGGTCCAGGTACTACTATGCACGTTTTCCTGACTAGTAAGACAATTCAGCTCTCTAGTAGAATGACTGTCGTACCAACAATATTTTTTTCCACGACTAGTACCAGTTTTGACCTACTAGTGTGCCGCAAAAGTCACACTATGAGGCCCAACTCGTAGGCATGTGTCAGCCCAACTCCTCACACCCAAATGCTCATTAGTAGTTTTTCCTCACTTGTAACGTGGTTGTACTCCTAGTATGCTGAAGTTGTGCTCACTGGGAAAAAAATATTCTGCTAGTTCACTGAAGTTACATAATTAAAATTCCACTAGTTAACATCTAGCGTTTCACTAGTACTAGTGCGCACATATCAACTATTTTGCCTAACTAGTACTGTACATGTACTGTAGTTGTCCTACTGGTATGCAAAAAATGTCTTACAGTAGTGGAAAAAATGTTACTGGTAAGACAGTCGCTCAACTACTGTGGCGTAGTCATTCTACTTGTGTGCTGAATTGCCCTACTAGTGAGGACAAAGCGCATACTAGTAGTACACACTTAAAGCTGGTTATTGAATAAATGCTCAAATGTCTTTCCAGACGTACACCTGTTCAGATGAAAGTTGAACATAACGGAGGCTGACCTGACAGACTAACTAGTACTACTACTACTACTACCCCTCCCATAGAAAGAGTACTTGCATACAGGTACATGCATGCATTCTTCTCATGCATATTATGTGCATGAGAAGAAACAGCCGTCAGATTCATGTTGTCTTGGAGTAGCATGTACATTATGTTCCAAACATACACTAACATGAAGTACTCCTACACAATGTACTGTAAGGAGACCCAATACAAGAGCTGGGTCAAAAAGTTTGAAAATGTAGATAATCGCTCAGGATAATATTTTAGAGCTATTCAAAAATGGTCACTAGGGGGTAGTAATGCTCAAATTTGGCACAATTATTTGTTTGTGTGTCCCCCACTCAAGGGGGAGGAGCCATATTTGGTCACTCAAACTGAAGTCAAAATCGACGCAAACAGTATATGACGCAGATTTTTACATTATGGGGAATGCAATAACGTTAGATTACTAGTTATGTAATGAAGTTACTAAACAAACGTGTTATGTGAAAATCATCTTTTCGAGTTACATGCCAAATTTCATCTTTTCTAATGACTATTTTCCTTCATTTCATACAACAGGTGGCTAACTGATTACTGTTAGGATTGTTTGGCCTTGGTGGAAGTTTATAATAGCCTATGCATGCCACAGGATGGCGGCAAAGCACAACTTTACTATTAGACAGGGCTATTAAGAGCTTTCGTACTGGCAGTATGTTTGCTGTTGGAAGTCATTGTATTGCGCAGGAGTCGCGAGAGAGTCTGACTGACACGCCGACCCAAGCTCGTCAGTAAGTCGTCTGAAGTGGACTGAGGCCGAGTGCTGCCTCTCACTCACATTCAGCAAACGGCATTGAGACTCCCCCCCCCCCCCCCCCACCTTATCAACCCTCAACTGCGAGGATTATTTTCTCACAGAAATAATGAGACCCGGTTGCGTCCAGTGCCCAGGATCGGTGAAATTGAAGGAGTGGAAAAGTAGCCGCGGTGAAGATAAGGGAGTCATTTGGACTGTGTCAACGGCGCTGTTTGTAGAAACTAATTATATCGGCTGTTATCACACAGCTCTCTATGAAACAAAATAAGATATCGATTAAGATAGCTGATGTTTTGGGTTGCTAGAGTCAAGTCCACTGTACATGCTACATACACTACATTAGACAGAAGAACACAATACAGTCACATAGTGTGAAGTGAGTTGAACTTCCATGTGAGTGTTTGGACGAGATCATGGAACTGTTCTTAACTCCCTCCATCTTCACTAAGAGTGCGGTTCCAGCCGGGGCTGGGCGATATTGCTAAAAAATGTATCACAATATAAAGATTTCGTCAGTCGCTATTGATAACCATTGTATTTTTTACCTATCCAAAATAAGGACCATGAGAAAAAAGGCTGATTTTAATCTTTACCCTTTAAAAAGAGCTCAACACGACTATTATCTCAGATTTTTTGTCTTTCAAAAAAATAATAATCAATTTCGTATCACAAGACCAGTCCAGTTCTGGGGGACACTAGATCACCCCAAGCCTCCACCTGGTCTAGTGTCCCCCAGAACTGGGCTGGTTTTGCGATACCAAATGAATTATTTTTAATCATTTTTAAAAATCGTGTAAATTGACAAAAGTCTGTCCTTTTATTCAAAAGCGATCCAAAGATGAAATTAGTACGTTGGAAGATGCAATTAAGCTAACAGAACAATATCCTGCAAATATTGTTTTGTTGACGCGCTTTAAAGGGTTCTCAGGGCCATTTAAGTCCATTTCCTGCATCGAATTGTGTAGCACTATTGTCGTAATTCCATTAACGGTTGCAATTATGTCTCATTTGATATGCAGCGGACGACAGCGCGACTAGTTGTAAAGTGCATCATCATAACAGCTGCTGTAAGTAATATTAATACGTGTTTTCGTGTAGTTCATGAATAAACATACCTACATACTACGCAAATTAGCCATTATATTTTTAGTGCATTAACATTACATTTTCAGACATGCTGTATAATATATACATATATTTTTTACACCCTGCTGGTTTCAAATCTAGTTGTAATAGTAGTTGAGGAGGTAACAACATTAGTTGTTTGGCTGAATATCAAACCAAGAAGATAAAAAAGAACATGTAATCTGCAGATGGAGGTAGATAAGATGTTCCTCAGATTTTAGGCCCTTTCCTGCTTCCCTGTTATCATCACAACTCTGGAAAGAAATCTGGAAAAGTAACTGTCTTGTTGAAGCCACAACGCTTGCCTCCCTCCCTTTTCCATCCCTACTGACCTGCACCTTGACTCTGTTGATTTCAAGGAGTAATTGCACAGAATGTGACACTTAACCTCGACAGCTGCACCAAAGTCTCTCAGTACAAGAGCGGCCGCGGCTGCACAGGCGACGCGCAACACGTTGCCAGGAGACTGATGTCGTCTAGGCTAAATGTCCGGAAATATCAACACCGGCGTATATATCTGGTATACATCCACTGTGCATTTTTTGTTTTTCAAGACAGTATTCGCTGAACAACCATATGATGAGTTCAAACACAAAAGCAGACAACTCCATTTTTTTGTGTGACTTGAGTAAAATTATTTTTTGTTACTTTTGCCACAGCCGGCCCAAAACCAAATTTTAAGCACAAGGGCTCATTATTTTATACAGCAACAAGACCGTGACGATATCAATTGAGAAAACAGGGTTAATGGCTTGAATGATGATTGTAGCCTTCTTCTCTACAGCTGTAGTTGGAATGTGTGTGTAGTGTCAGTCAAAAAGTTACTGAACTGAGGTACATTACTTCAGAGACAGATGGAATGCGCCCGAATTTACATTTCAACCTCTTTTTCTACTAGCAGGCTATCTATTGTGTTTTGCTGAATTTCTCAAAGACAACCCAACCAAACGTTTTCCACATACCTGTGAGAAAATGCCTTCCACAAACCTGATTATGGAGGTTTGGTTTTAGTTTGTGCCTTCAGAAGTGGCTTCTCTGCCACCATGTAGTCACATGACCTTCTCTTCACAATTATTTATGACATCCTCACCTCCAAGATTTTTTTCTGGCGGCACAACCTCAGATACAAGTTTTTGTCATCATTTTGGTTCAGGTCAGCAGGAGCCAATCACTTCTCTGCCACTAGGAAGTATCCCGGTACCTCTTTTTGAAGTCGTCTATAAGGATTCCTTTTGCCAATTACCTGTTAAAATTAAGCAGAATACATACCTATAAAGCCTAATAGTTGCTTGGACTACCTACATAGTGAGGCATTGCATTTCATTAACCTCAATGTGTCACCCATGTAAGACGTTATGATGAGAAGAATTCACTTGACAGCTGCTCACTTTTTTCTAATAGACGAGGGACGGACTGTTACGCTCCGAGGGGGCTCAGCGGCGGTCTAAAACTGCTGTCTCCACGGCGTCCGAATCCCACAGCGATCGCCGGCACCGCGGGAAAACATTCCCATCGATCCGCGCCAAGGCCTCCATCAAGCTCACGGCGGGCGGCCTCGGCAAAGTGAAAATAATCTACTGGCAGCAAAGTGCGCCGGCACGACATTTTTCAATAAGCAGCCCGTCACGCTACGTGAGCAACTGTCTCTGCTTTAGGAGGGTTTAGAGCACAAATATGCAGCGACGGCAAGCAAATACAATCATTAACCGATTCATGATGATGGATGAGTTTAGCAAATAAAAGTCATTTTGTTCTGTTTTTTTTTTTTTTTTAAACTACATTATTATTTAGATTATATATACAGGTAGAGTTCTTCCTCGATTTACAACAGGGATCCCTTCCTACAGCTGTAACCTATCCTAGCATAGTTGTAAATTTGCAATTACAGTACGTATTTGTATGCAAAACACTTCTAAGCCTTATATATAATCAGGTGTGTGGCAAGAAATTACCAAATTTCACTTGAAAAAAAATTTACTACAAATAATGTGTCTTTGTCTATCTATGCCAGTGACCTTTAATGACAGGCACAATAGTTAAATGCTCTCCCACTAGATGGCAGAAGGTACAGTTAACTTTTGTATCCACTTGTTGCCATTCATACAACAGAATAATAGCTTTGTGTTCATTAGTCAACTATAAAAGGGGCTTATTTATTTTTTTTTTTTTAGATGAGATCAATATGTCATATTCTTTTTGTTACATTTTGGTTAGGTGGTGTACCATGAGATTTTTTCCAAGTTAAAATCCTACAGTGTACCTTGGTTCTTCATGATTGGGAAACATTGCTCTAACCTACACTGACGCAGTAGTCGTAAATCCTAAGTACAGTAAATAGTTGATGACAAACACTTTTTAGCCATGAATGTAAAAGTATCAAATGAAAAACAGTAAGACGATAAATGAGCGTGCTATTTTTTGTGCCACGTGGCAATGTATTTCTTACGCCGCCGTAACCTCAATTGTATGTCGTGACCGTCGTAAACTGAAGACCCCGTTTATAACTGTTAAAAAGTCCTTCCTTTAGATGAGCCAATGTTCTTGTTCAGCACAGAATGTTGGACAAAGTATCCAGATGTGACGTAGCCCAGTCATTTTTCAAGACCCCCAGGGAGCAATTATCTGTTTAGGGCGAGCTAGCCTCGCGGGCGTCCTGCTGTCCACAGACCTCTCTTTGGGCTACTTTTTGGAGGTTTGTGAATTATTTATGAATGCGCCCCACTGTAAGAAAGTCCAAAAACTTGTTGTGTTGAATTCGTCAGGCCTTGGTATGCATCTTGACTGAGCGTTCGTTTCCTAGCTAAACTCAGCGGTGGGAGGAATCTCCTTCTATCGGGGTACTACTGTTTGGCCTTGATGGTGCACGTCTTATCTTTATCACGCAATTGTTGATACAGCTGTATCTCTCCGGAGGGCCCAGGTGAACTCAATGACGTGTCTGGGATACGCGCTAGCCGCTAACTTTATTTCATTTGGCTTGGAGCTCACAGTAGAAAGTGAACAGAGGACAAAGTGCCTTGTCGAGCTGTTATCAACTACGGTATAACTAAAGCCATGAAAACATAAAAAATGTGCTAACGCAGGAGATGTGGCCCTGTGGTATTTAATTGGAACTGGCTTGATATCTGTCCCTAATACACATCACTTTGCCCTGGGCCGAGCACAACCATTCGTCAACAGTGAGGAGTGAAAAGCAGCTTGCACAAACTGACAGAAAGAAAAACAGGCTAAAGATGGTTCATTGGACTGTATTGTTTTGCATTGTTGTATTATTCTATGGTTCCTGCGCTCTGCAAAAACAGGGCATAAAAACAGGGGGGTGGGGTATGATGAAATTAGTAATTATAACATATTTTAAGTGAAATGATCTTCCATTAGAGCAGGAAAATCTGACTTGACATGTAAATAGAGCCATCTTAAAAAAACTGTGTAGTTATGCTACCTACACCTATAGAATGAAGGTGTATTTAATTATACAGTATTTCTTAATTTGAGATAAACTGACTCATAACCTGTAATAAAATCTCATTAACAAGTTAGAATACCCTTTTTAGTTTTTTAAGGAAATTACACAAAACCTGCCTGGTAAGAAGAAATATCTTGGCAGAGAAAGAACAAGGGTATTTTGCCTTGATTTGAGATATTTTACCTTTTTAGAGTCGCTCTCAGTCAAATGGTAGCACAACTGGTTTATTGTACGAAAATAAAATATTTCAGTAAAGAGAAGGAACATTTCCATCACAGCTAACGTCCTTATTGTACCTGTCATTATGTAGTAGAAGAGCTCAATCCTCAGTCGACCATGAAATGCTGTTTTATTGGATAATTCATATCCATAAAAACTACATGAGGTACAGCTCTACTAATAATACATTTGGAAAATTCAACATTGCCTAAGTATACACTCACTTTTTACACCATTTGGTCCACTTGCGCAGACTGAGATCCAGTCCTAGACATATTAACAGTTTATTTATTTACATATTGTGATTGCAGTTTATAGAGGTAGAATTAGCTCTCAGTATGACTCAGTGTAGTACTACAATAACAAACATACAGTATGTTTCTGACAATGAAAATTGGAATTATTATGTCTGTAAAGGGCGGCACGGTGGCCGACTGGTTAGAGCGTCAGCCTCACAGTTCTGAGGACCCGGGTTCAATCCCCGGCCCCGCCTGTGTGGAGTTTGCATGTTCTCCCCGTGCCTGCGTGGGTTTTCTCCGGGCACTCCGGTTTCCTCCCACATCCCAAAAACATGCATTAATTGGAGACTCTAAATTGCCCGTAGGCATGACTGTGAGTGCGAATGGTTGTTTGTTTCGATGTGCCCTGCGATTGGCTGGCAACCAGTTCAGGGTGTACCCCGCTTCCTGCCCGATGACAGCTGGGATAGGCTCCAGCACGCCCGCGACCCTAGTGAGGAGAAGCGGCTCGGAAAATGGATGGATGGATGTCTGTAAAGATATAATAGTGGTTCCCTCAGCTGACTTGTGATTGGTCGTCTGTCTCTATATGTGCCATGTGATGGACTTGCAAACAACAATTGCTATAGAAAATGGATGGTGGGCTAGAATAATTTTGTGGACAGTCAATTGTTGTTTAAAGCCAGGGCATGGGGAAACTTTTTTCCTAAACGGGTCATTTAAATCCTCCTCGGGCCACTCTAAATTTGTGTAACTATGATGCAACAATAGTGTGTCTGCTTCACAGTCAGGTTTCAGGTTCGAATCTCAGGTCAGGCCACACGGTCCTCGTCCAATGTATATGATATACTGTAGAATTATGTGACCCGCGTGACTCCACCGTGACCACCTGCAGCTAATTCTCTCCTGCTGGACGCTGACAATTATTTTCCCTGTGAAAGCCTTTGCGCTGTAATGCGCTCCCACACGGTCTTCTCACAACCACTTGATTCTGTGGGAGTGTGTGTGTGTGTGTGTGTGTGTGTTTGCGTGTGCAACTCCTCAGTTATCGGCGCACAACAGCAGCATGAAAATCGGCGTTGGCGGCTCGTGAACAGTGTGTGGTCCGCTCGCTCAGGATTGCAATGTATTTATTTCTTTTAGAATAAAGCACGAGTAACGTCTCTGATGCTAAATGCGGCACCCCTGCAGGGTGGTAAGCAAATACACAGTAGCTGGCACGAGCGCTGACCCACACAGGTTGTAAACCTGTGAGATGAGTATTGTGTGCGTTTTTTGGTTTTTGTTTTTGTTTTGTTTGTGTCATTATTCATCTTCTCTGAAACATGAGTATTTGGTCAGTTTTAATAAAGCTATGAGAATTACATAAGAATGAATTTGAATTTTTTAGGAAAAAGTCTGTTAGATAAAGTTACCGATTCATTGAAAAAACGATTCATGTATTATTCTTGTAAAATTGTGACTTCATTCTGGAAATGCAAATTTGTCTTCTAGCGTTAAGACTTTTTGTAAACTACAATTTTTGTTTCTCCTAAAATTCCGACTTTCCCCCCAGTCCTCCCATCCATTTTGTTGTCCCACTTATCCGGTTTAGGCTCGCTGCTGATTGCGCGAAAGGCAGAGTCCACCCCCATTTAAACATTTATTTATACCCTTGATATCCAGCTTATGGTCCATGTTGTAGTATGCTCTTTGTCTTCACGAGTAAGAGAATTCAGTGCACTCGTAGAACAACTAGGTTGACCTAGTAGAATGACTCACTAGTAGAATCTCTCACTAGTAATGTTTGCACTATAGCTTAGTGGTTAGCATGGCTTCTCCGTTTTCTCCTGTTAATTAGTATTCGTCCTCTTTTCGGGATACTTGTCAGAAGTGTAGCTCATTTGCCGCCATGGAGGCGATGATTAGTGACTTTGAGGAATTACTCTGCACCGTGTTCAGCCGGGCTAGCTAGCCAGACAAAGCTCGTAATCATCTGGTGTGGTGCAAGATTGCGTAGAACCGAGCATTCCCGATGGTACCCGAGCAGCGGTGAAAGGGAGCAGGATGGGTGCCTGTTGAACGTGGACATACCTTTTTTTTCAGGAATGTGTTCATTTCAATTGTATTTAGTTATTACATTTGCCCATTGCTCTGTGACATCGCCAGCTACTGGTCTGGTATGCATATTTAAAAAAAAAAAATTCAGGTATGTGAATGGGTATAATTTTTAGGTTTGGAGAATTACATTTTGAAAAAAAAGTATTGTCAAGTTTGACATGTAATTGAGGTGAAAGCTGTTCCCAGTGTGACGACACTGAGGGAGCAAGGCCACAAAAGGCCAAGTGGTGTCACTTTCTCTGAGGAAGTGATTTCAGAGAGTGAACGGTCAAGTGCCTGTTGCTAAGCAGCACTCGCTTGGCCGTAATTTCTGACACAGGCCGACGAGCTTCATTAGGTGATGGAGCCAATAGTGCGGGCGAAGAGACCTGGGACGCAGGCGACCTAGCTGCACTGGTGTGATTTGACATCTTTGAAGGCAAGAGTTTGCTTACCTGACCTTAATGTAACGTTTTCAAGAGTCTCAGATTAAGTTATTAAACCTGAGTTGAGCCGAGATGTTACATGATGCTCCCCTGACGTTTTTGTCCAACCTAAAGTATGACGACCGTTTGCCTCACGCAAGCCAGAGCATTTATTGCACAGGCATGCCTTGGGCTGCCCACAATAAAAGGCTACTTTAAATTGTGCAGTTCATGCTACAAATGCATTTGTAGCATGAATCAGGAATATGACCATCATTCATAGCTAGATTATTTACTCTGTATTTTTTTTCTATTTTGTCTAGAGTTTATATACGTTTTATTTAAGGTTAATATGGCTATGTCTATTATAATGAGCCTAAAAGACCTTATTGGTAGCATTAAAACTCAGTTTCATCTTACGTGAGAGGCAAACATTTCTGTGGCTTTTGCTCGACACAGCAGACATTAATGACTTTTAAATTATTTACCATTCATTGGCATCCCCCTTGTCTCTTTCCGGGCACAGCCACGTAAAGGTTTGAGCTGCAGGAAATAGCCTGTATTCCCATTTGCATCTGTGCAAATAGTCTGGCGCTTCGGCGTCCTCTTGGCTAAATGTCATTAAATGAGTTCATTTGTTTGACTGTGAAGTGGATCCAGTGCTAAATGACAGACAGACGAACACAAGCCATGCGAGTTTTTCTTGGTCTTTCAGTTGAAACAAAGTATCATTCAACATATTGTTATTGTCCATTGAAAATAAAATTACCAATACAAAATTTGAATTCATTTATTTAAATTTGTCAGAAATTATTTTGTAGTTGGTTTTCATCTACATTATTAAGGAAAATATCTTTGTACAGAAAAAACTCAAGACAATTATCATAACAAAATCAGTTGCATTTCCATATTATGTTTTCATTTATATGCTAAAAGTAAATAACTGTTTTGTTGTTTTTTGGAATGGAGAAAAAAAAGCCCTAAAACCAAACCTTCAATTGTTTTTAATTATTTCTTTCTTTCTGATAATTAAAGAAATATATATATTTTTTTGTATGAAAACTAAACTAACATTACCAAGAGTTTTCTTGAATAGTATCCTGGTACAAGCAGGTTGTTGTCATTCATATGAGGCTGTTTGTGTACAACCGGGGAGGCTGCAGTCACTCCCTCACGAGCTGACATCACTAGGACGGCAAAAGTTTCAAAGCGCCTGCATTTGAAAGGGAGAAAATTGCTGTCAAATATAAAGATGAAATTATAGTTTGCCTTGAAGTTTGCATGAGTCATTTCTTCATAACCCCCCCTCTTATTTCTGTGGTGTTTTATCTCTGGTCGACAGTGTTGCTAGGGAGGAGAAAAAAACAACAATGTTGAGCTGAGTTGATAAGTTGCCTTATTGTTTATTAGCACAGTGGTGCCTTGACTTGACGGTTTAAATTAGTTCCCGGACCACCCTCCTCGCGCAAAACATTCGTATCTCAAATCAGTTTGCCCCAGTGAAATGAATATAAATGCATTTAATCTGTTCCAGCCCTATATTGTGCTCATTCTGGTGTGCGCACCTTGGCCACCGAGGGGCGCACACAAAGAAAAAAGTTTCACAATTCACTCACTAAGCTGCAGTAATAGTTTTGTTCGAAGCAGATTAATGTGTGTTTGAGTATTGTTACACTGTCTGTCTACATGTGTGGCTGCACCAATAGTGTTTCAGTATCCGTTGCTTGAAGAGGTATAACGCAGCGACATTGATGCTATTCGTTAGCGTTTTGCATTGTGTTAGCATGAGGCGAGTGGACTTTCCTAAGGCAAATCTATGTGGTTGTTTTAAATACGCAACATTTAATTTGCTTGGGTTTATGTTTAGTTTGACAGTAAACTTCAACTGGGAGCGGCAATCAACGGTTTGAAAACTCTTCGGCTTGTAAGTCAAGGCACCACTGTACTTTAAAAGTGATAACTAGTCCTCAAACGCAATTTTTTTGTTGCAACTCGAGCGATTTTGTGAGGTCAAAGTTCACTGAGAGATCCACTCACTAATTGAAGTGTAATTCGGCGGCTTGTCGAAGATGTACAAAGCTCACTCAAAACGTAACTGCACACTCATGGTAAAATAGTGTGTCACAAGCTTGTACACTGTATGTCTTTCTTTAATTTATGAACACACATTTTTAGTTTAGTTTAACCTGATTTGTCAGAGATCGAAGCCCAGATGGGTGTACTATATGGGTGTACAGTTGCAGCTTGGCTTCAGGGTGAGGGACCTTTCGAAATACGCGGGTGAGGGGGGTCACCGGCAGCCTTCTGTGAAGACACCGAGTCACATTTTAGAAAGTGACAAGCTGTCGCTGTCACGCGGCAAATGCCAGCGAGGATGTGCGCATCGTCTTGACAGCTCCTCGCATTGTTTGGCGTCGCGCTCCGTACGCGGGCCGCGTGTCGCCACGTGCATCTGTTGCCTTCTCGTGTTTATAGCTGTGGGCCTTTTTTTTCTCTGCTCAATCCTTCAATCATTTATATTTGTGCAGTGGTTCACACACCAGCACGTCTGCCTAACAGTTCTGAGGTTTGGGGTTTGAATCTCGGCCCTCCTCCCCTGTGCTCGTGCAGATATTCTCTGTGTACTCTGGCTGAAGAAGTTAAGTTGTCCGTAGCTGTGAATGTGAATAGTTGTTGGTCTGGACGTCCGCTGCGATTTGCTGGGAACCGGTCCAGCGTGTACCCCGCCTCTCGCTCAAAGCCAGCCGGGATAGGCTCCAGCTCACCCACAACCCTAATGAGGGGATAGAAAATGGATGGATGTTTTGCTTAATTAATTCTGAGCTCACTAAAATTGAAGTAGTGCGCATTAAAGTCCTTCATGATGCTTAATGGTCTCGTCATTTTTACAAGTGGTAGTCTAAAAAACGGATCTATCTCCCTTTCTGTTGACAAGATAAAACGTAGGATTTTTGGGGTGGCCAGTGGCCCTGGATCTCACTAGATACGCCCCTGCTATGGACAAGAAAGCTGCAATTAACAGCAGCTTGTCGCCACATTCTTAACCAAAGCCAGTGTCAAAAATGAGAAGAACGACTTAGTACGACGACGACGACGACAACAACAAATGGACTTAGGGCACCCCTGCTGTACGTGCGTTCCGATTCTCCCAAAGAGCCCAACAAAGATGGAGGCATAGCACGAACTGAATTCATTCCCGTTGATTCAGCCGCTAATTTCCGGTGCATGCGACCCAACGCTTCCTTTTACAATAACAACAGAAGCCTCGTCTAACTTGCCTGGACAACATGAAATCTGAAATCTTAATGCAGGCAGTGTGCTTTGGTATTAACATTCTTTCCCTTACGTGTTTGAGTCTCATACCTGAGATTTATGATGGTTGAGATGTGTACAGCATCATACAGAGTTGTTGCTAATATTTTGTCACTTTCTTGCAGCTCTCAGTATAATGTTGTCTAGTACAGACAACACAACAAGCACAATGATAAAAATATTGTCCAAGGATAATGTCAATCAAAACTGAAGGCAGTTATCTTTGAAAAGAGAACATTTTCTTAGCTAATGTTGTGGCTGGCAAGTGTACAGGAGATATCAGGTGTCTAAAAAGTTCATTAATAAGTATTTGTGGCCCCCGGAATGTTACAGCCATTCTCAAGAGTAGTAGTAGGGCTGTAAGCGCAGTGTCCATTTATTGTGTATGTGAGGCTCGTGGTGTACAAGGCTGGCGCCTGCCAAATTGAGACTTTTTTTCCCTGTCCCTTTACGTTTTGGATGGTTCACCACCTGTAGACTGGGACTTTTCTCCATGCCAACGATACACAGACAGGCTGTAGAAAAGGCCCAAAGCTCATTAATTAAAATTATGTTCATCTCTGTTATTTAGGTGCCTTAAGCATTTATTACTTTTGTGTTCATTTTTTTGTGTATTTGTTATTTGAATGGTCCAGCCCACATGGCAGTGTGCGTCAATGACAAAGTGAGGAGTGACACACAAGTATACTTTGAGTGCCAACTTAGCATTGTTTATTATTTGTTGGATGATAGCTTTGTTTTATGAAATATTAATTAGTGAAAGTTACCATGTTTCAATCAATAAGTCAGCTACTTTCACTACTTCCACAGTTTGTCTTTCAGAATAAGAGCATACTTTAAGAATTCTCCAATACATGTTTCCTTCTTTCTTGTGGTTCTTTGTCTACTTTTATAAAGATGACCGTGACATATTTGTTTTGGATTCATGATATAGGTCTGTTTTATTAAATATTTAATTTATTTCAAAATGGAAATGACATATTTTAGTATGTATTCGTGTTGTTGTTTGGAATGAAAAGTGCATGTTTGGAATATCATAGTATTACTGCATGTGAACTGACAAAACTTAATAAATGTTAAGATTTGTATTTGGGTGCCCTTGATATATACAAAAAAAAGGAATAAAAAATTAGGAATTTATAATTTTGCCAGAGTGGTGACAATATGTGTGCAAGTGGTATTACAGGAATTTTATTTTATCCATCCATTTTCTGAGCCGCTTCTCCTCACTAGGGTTGCGGGCGTGCTGGAGCCTATCCCAGCTATCATCGGGCAGGAGGCGGGGTACACCCTGAACTGGTTGCCAGCCAATCGCAGGGCACATACAAACAAACAACCATTCGCACTCACATTCACACCTACGGGCAATTTAGAGTCTCCAATGCATGCATGTTTTTGGGATGTGGGAGGAAACCGGAGTGCCCGGAGAAAACCCACGCAGGCACGGGGAGAACATGCAAACTCCACACAGGCGGGGCCGGGGATTGAACCCCGCACCTCAGAACTGTGAGGCTGACGCACTAACCAGTCGTCCACCGTGCCGCCAATTTTATTTTATCAAATGTTATATTTTATTTCCTTCTGTACAGCTTGCACTAAGAAAAGAATTTATGTGTTATTTATGTGTGTTCTGAGCTGCCTAGAGCCCATACATTTGATGTTATCCAGTCAAGTCAAACACACACAAAAAAAAAAAAGAAGTCTGGGCAAATTCCCTGACAGTTGATGGGCTCCGGGTTAACCTCGGCAGCCCTCCTGCAGCCCCTTAACTCGCCTGACGTCTTCTCGCCTCTGCGCTCCTCCTGACCTTCATTAAAATGCCAGAGCCCGCAGCAATGAACACCTCTGGGCAACCTGAGAAGGTTGGAGGCAGATTAACCTGCGGATCAAACGAGTAAAAGGCGCTGGTTTAAGCAAGTGCTCGAACACTTGTAGCGTTAATAGCGGGACTGGGTTTGGGCACTAATGAGGCCCTTCAATACTTTATAAATAATACATGAGGCAAATGAGTTAACAACGAAACTAATAAAAACTTAATTTAACATGATTTATTTAACTTTTTTTTCACAAAATTTGTTTTGAAGCATATCATCACATCAGAAAGCGTTTTGTAATGCTAAAAACATCATGATTCTAGTGTTATCATTGATGTAAAATAATGTATACACTTGGCAGCAATGTCCTCAGATTTTGGTGCATTTTGGGCCATTCCCAGCAGCATACCCTGCACTATCATGACTATCCCATCGTTTGTTTTCTCTATTGGCAGATTTTGCATTAAATTTATTCACAACATTCTATGCAGGCTTCCTTGCAGCGTTTAATGCTAAAAAACATTTCCTTCTTATGCTTTCGGTGTCTTTGTAGATAAATTTTCCCGCAGCGCACCATGCACTGTCATGACTATACCTAAAATCTTCTATTTATGCTTTTGTTGGCTCTGTTGACAGAATTTTCAGCAAATTCAATACCACCATTTTGTGTAAACATTCTAATTCCCAGCATAAATGAGCATATCATGCACTTTCATGACTATCCCAGTACTACAATCTTTCTATTAGACCTTTTGTGTTTGCTGACACCTTTGGATTTAAACCCCTATCCCTATTCCTATCGTGTCCAGACTTTTAAATTCCGAATAGCGAGCAGCATACCATACACAATTGTATTGTGTATATGTATGTGTATTGTGCATTCCCTCAATTGTATCATAAAATTGTTGTCTTTGTAGCTGGCTTCCAAACTGGACCCTTGGACAAAACATCTCTCTTGCCTCATATTTTGGGACATTTTGAGTCAAACTGGCTATGCAAAAGGTCTTTTTAATTCCTAGCAGATAGCAGCATACCATGCACCCTTGTGACTTTTACAGCATAATCTTCCTCTTCGCTTTCGTTGTCTCCCATACATAGCACCAGCATAGTGACTCATTTAGCCACAGATTTTGTAACATGCTGAGAAAAACTGATTTAGAAAAATAAGCCAGTTTCCACGTGCCCTAATGCAGAACTGATCTGCCCTTTACTCGCTTTTTCTAAGCTTTGGTGACTGAGATTTAAAACTCCTCTGCATCAATAGGTCCGCGCCACTCCTTTCAGCCATCAAATGCCATGCTACTATGACCTGCCGGAGCCCAATTATCTCCATAAAATCAAAAGCATCCCCATTAAAGCAAACTTAACAAAGCTCCCAGGCTAGGTTTGCGGCATTTTTTTTCTTTCTTCCCTTTTGCACACTTCTGTGTGAACTGGTTGAGCTGATGCTTTTTAAAAGAGGTGATCTCCAACAGCCAGACTGAAAAGCCCCCCTTAAAGCTGGGATGCCAAAGTGTATTGTTTTCCCAGCCTGATGTATATACGAAGTCAGACGGCAAGCATATTGGTCCATATGTAGCTGTTTTGTAGCGTGGAGTCCTCCAGATTCTTAATAAGCAGTCAAGTTTCACGGTTCTCGTGGGCAAAAACCATCATTTCACTTTGGGGATCTTGATTATTCCGGAGTGAGACTGTTTTGATTAAATGATATATTGGCTCGCTCACATCTGATTTTCACCGACATAACTCAGTAACTGTTTGGCCTAATTGAAGTGTTTGCACATTACTCCTTGGTGGGTCAGGAAACACCCCGTGAATAAGTTCAAAATCAGCCAGGAATTTTAATCTTAATCAACCTTTCAGCCTGAGGACTCATGTGTCTGCTATACTTAATTTAGTTGACTTTCATTCTATTTATCTATGTATTTATTTATTTTATACCAGCCAACTGTTCATTTGGAACAACAGCAGATTTAACAAGAATGACTCTCAGTGGAGCAGAGTCGAGTGGAACTGTTAACAAAAGTGAAAGAAGAAAATCGGGCTGCATTGCGTTGGTTTGCTGTTGGTAGCAGACCGCTTCCTCGTTCACGGAGGATGACGTAAAACGTTATCTGACGGTGGTGCCATTCTGGAAACAGTGTTTAGGTTCAGAAACACCTTAGAGACTCAAAAACAAAATAAAATTCCTCTTTCTGCACTTTAATTAGTACTATCACTCAAATTGTGTTCTTCTAACTAGCTAACCAACTAACAAACATCATAATAGGCTATCAAAAAATTACTCTGCGGTAACCACAGGAAATATGCTAACATGCTAACGCTAGCTTAGCATCTGTGGACATATGTAGATGTACAATAGAGAGCAGATTTATTCAGAACATTTTCACTTTTTAATGTAGCTATTACAGAAGTGAATGAAAATGTTGTATTACTGTAGTCATTATTAGTTAAGTGTATAATATGCAGAAATCTTCTAACTATAAACTGTGGGATTGTTAAAGAGCCGGACAAGTATTCTCATTTGTCTTCTTACTGCTGTCAAATCTCCCTTTCCGTCTTGATGTATTCATTAGGCCGTTGTGATTTGCATGATGAGATAATTGAAAAATGTATGGCATTCTAATGGAGCGACATCATAATGGAATTTGCCCTTTCATGCTGTGTCAGTTCAATTTGAGCATCAATGACTCAAAAGTCCAGCGCTGCTGTGGTCATCGCGTGCGCGCGCACACACACACACACACACACACACACGCACGCACGCACGCACGCACACACACTGGTGTAAGTGTGGGCCGACGCTCCAAATGAGTGAAGTGCAGAGCAGCCAAACAAATGTTGACTCATGCAGTACTAGAGCAGAGCAGTATGCATGCGGTCTTACGAGTGTGGAACATGGCAGGTGCTCTGTTTCTCACCCGTGGACAACTAACATTGCATTATGCACTTTGTCAGTCGATTATAGGATATCAAATAATTAACTGATAACTGAACGGAAATATAATAATTAACAAATAATTAACATTTGACCTATGTTGCTAACCAAAACAGAAGCACCAAGGCACAAAAGAAGAGTTATAAAATGTTGTAATTAAATTTTGTTTGCATATTATGCATCCCCCTCATAATTTAAAACAGTTTTTTGTTGTCCTACTAACAATATGATGCACTTTAGTCAAAATACCTTGAGCATCAAGAATTACCAATAAGGAATAACAAAATAAATGTAACAATAATAACAATAATAAAAAAAAACTAACACCAATAAAGACAGTAAAAGCATTAGTTTTTACTTGCGGATGCCGCAGTTCAAACATTTGTGTGCGGACTGTGCCTGTGGCGCATGCACTTCTTTCCTTCGCTTTCTCCAATAAATGTTTACGTCAATGTTTGTTAACATTTGTGAGCGACCACAGATGATGTCATCATTGTATGTCTTTACTCACTGACTGACTTTTCTCTTTTCACTGCAAACCACTCTTTGTTTGTGTGCGTATGTGTGTTTTATCCGTTCTCTCCACAAACAAACACACGATTCACCTGTGCACACAGAGTACAAAAGCACCTGTGCACGGAACAACAAAAACGACGACCGTTTCAAAGACAACAGCGCATGCATGCACGCATTTGTGCTCATCATTCATGAGCACAAACAGTTTAAAACACAAGCGCTTTCAAGCAATCCTGTACTTTCCAGGGCTATTTTGTGTACATTCGTGAATTGTCATCAGTCAGCAACGGATAGAATTCAAAGTGGGTCATTAAATGCAAATTCAAAACATGCAAAAAAAGGTATTCAACAGGTATTCAATCAAACTTTAAAAAAAAGTGAATCAGAATTTCTTAAGTCTTATTCTTACAAGAATAATGTAATGTTTTAAGATGTCTTTATTCTCATAATATGAGACCCTTTTTTTTGTAAAACAACTTCAATCTCATCAAGACTTTTTTCTGATTTTCTTTTCCTCGTAATAATATTTTCTCAAAAAAGCATGCCTTTAATCTCGACGTTTTTCTTTATTCTCATATAAAGAAAGATTTCCCCCTAAAAAATGCAACATTACAATTCTAATATTGACTTTGTATGATTAAAAAACCCACTTTATTATCATATTAGCACAAATACTTCCTCGAAAAATCTGTCTAAGAATACTTTCCTCATAAAATTAAAACATTTCACCCTCATGACTTTTTCTAAAAAAACAAAAAAAAACTGACCTTATTCTCTTAATTTTTTTCTCGCATTGTTTAAAAAAATAAAATAAAAAATACAACATAAATTCCAATGTTATTCCTTTTTCGTCAAATAAATACAACTTAAATCTCATATTGCAACTTTTAAAAAATAATAATTAGTTTTTACTCTGAAAAATACTACTGTGTCATAATATTCAAACATATTCAGACCCCAAAATATAACTTAATTATCTTGTTAGAATCCAACAATATTCTTTCTTTTTTATTTTTTTCCTGCATGGCTCTAATACTCCTGCCAATGGCGCTACTTTTTGATGTTGCCAAAAACAAAACAAAAACCGAAAAACAAAAAAGTGTCATATATACGTACAGTATAATAAAAAAATCACAAACATGTACATAATTTATTTTTAAAAATCAAGAATAAAATAAAAAATATGTAATAATAAAAATACTACACATACAGTTGCACATATGAATGGGAACAGGTTAATAAATGATTCATTCTGGCTACTGCATACAGAAAATAGTATGTAGCTTGAGACTGTTTCTGTTTTTTTCTCGCGCGACTAAATTTGCATTGAAAGCAGTGAAGTGATGTAAACTCCAAGTGAAGGGGGCGTCGCTTGGCTCCACTTTTTTTTTTTGCATCCTATATGATTCTCATAATAGCAGTGACCAGCTCCGTGGCGCAACCCCGCCTGCCCGACAGCTGTTTGCGACACATTCCTCATAATAGAGCGTTTAAAAGTGTAACCTCGGCTGATATTTGCGAGCTCTATAATGTTGTGAGTCAGCAGCTTAAGTTTCATTAGCTAAAAGCGTCACTGGCTCTGCATTAGCTCTCCCTCTTCCAAACTCATCTACCTCTTCGCGAACTAATTGGATAACCCCCCCCCCCCCCCACCGCTGTGGCGTGTGCCAGTTCCACCTCTACTTTCTTGGCAGTCTGCACTGTAAACAAAAACTTCCAACTAATGCACTTATTTCTGCTTCCTGCCAGGCTACGGGCACGCGGCGCCAGGAACCGACGCGGGGAAGGCCTTCTGCATGTTCTACGCCGTCCTGGGCATCCCATTGACTCTGGTGATGTTCCAGAGTCTCGGTGAGCGAATGAACACGTTTGTCAAGTACTTGCTGAAGCGCATCAAGAAGTGCTGCGGTATGAGCATCACCGACGTCTCCATGGAGAACATGGTGACCGTGGGCTTCTTCTCGTGCATCGGCACGCTGTGCATTGGCGCCGCTGCCTTCTCGCACTACGAGGACTGGAGCTTCTTTCAGTCGTACTACTACTGCTTCATCACGTTGACCACCATAGGCTTCGGGGACTTTGTGGCCCTGCAGAAGAACAGGGCCCTGCAGAAGAAGCCCCTCTATGTGGCCTTCAGCTTCATGTACATCCTGGTGGGCCTCACGGTCATCGGGGCTTTCCTCAACCTGGTGGTGCTGCGCTTCCTGACTATGAACAGCGAGGACGAGCGGCGGGACGCCGAGGAGAGGGCGTCGCTGGCGGGGACCCGCAACAGCATGATCATCCACATCCAGGACGAGTCGCTGCAGCGAGGGCGGGGGAGGGGGGGCCGCGAGAGCCGCCGCGACGAGATGAGCGACTTGCACTCTGTTTGCTCCTGCATGCACTACCACTCGCACGACCTGGCCACCTCCGGGGGGCTGATGGGCAGACTGGGGTGTGCCTTCTCCCACCAGAACTCGCTGGGCTCACATCTGAACCCGGGTCACTACTATCACTCCATCTCCTACAAGATCGAGGAGATCTCGCCCAGCACGCTGAAGAACAGCTTCTACCCGTCGCCCATCAGCTCGGTGTCGCCGGGCCTCCACAGCTTCACGGACAAGCTCCAGCTCATGAGGAGGAGAAAGTCCATCTAGTCCGCCCTTGCCGAACCTCATTCCAAGCACTTTCCCTTTTTGTTCTTTTTTTTGTTTTGTGTTTGCTCCTGATGGAGAACACACTCATGGGATGCAAAGCATGAAGCATGGATGTCTATTTTTTTCAAGGGATTACCACACACCTTTTAGACCTAGATGGAATCTACAAAACTCTAATCTATAAACGTTGGTTTCCTACCAAATGAGGCACACTGTTATTTTTCATAAGGGAGGACGCTCGTGTCACCTTAACTTGAAGAACCCGCCGCGGAGACGCAGAGGAGGATTTCTCTATAAGCCATCACACACAAACATTGTCGCTAATATTAGCATGTGCATTTAATAATCGGTACCCTGTATTTTTTATGACATTCCTTTGTCTGTCGTCAACCAGCTTTGTTTGGAATCCAAAGGATCATGCTGCTGTTCCTAATATCGTTCTCCTTATTTTCTCCTTTTGTGGAGCATTAAAGATGGTATCTGGCCGGGCGAGCTCTAAATGCGCTCACGAACACAAACACTTTTATTGACGGCTTTTGTGCCTCTCGCTCTGTTCCCTGGGATTCGTTATTGAACGCATCAATATGAAATGATCCTGCAGGGATAACTCCTCTGCAAAAGTGGCAGACATAGCGAGTGCAGGCAAAAGATGTGTCAGGATTTGAATAAAGTGGAAAGCCATCATTTCTATGAAGCGACACACAGGTCAAAAGACAGATGACTAGACGGCGGTCCGAATGATGAGATATTGGCATTTGATCTTCCTCCGTATGGATTCTCTGCGACCCTGCAGCTTCTTTTAACATTGGCTTTCAAACATTTTCCAAATTCACCTAATAATGAATGATCTGAATTTAGAGCAGTACCAAATAATACCTCGTCATACACTCCCCTTCAAAATATCAGAATAGTGAGGCCAATTCCTTTATTTTTGGTGCAAGATTGGAGACTGAAAATATTTGACAATTGATTAAAAGATGCGTATGAGATAAGAAAGCAAAAGCTTGCATCTGCATCTGATACACATCTTAGAAAATGACAATCAAACCTGTGATCCACTGGCATTTGTCAGTCTTGAGTGTCCAAATCAATCTCTGAATTTAAACCCTGTAGAGGATGCATTTTTCCCGCTAAAAAGGATACTGAAGGGAGCTACCTTTTAAAATAAACTGAAAGAGGTTGTGGTATGAGCAAGGAAAAGTATCATAAAAAAAATGCATTTCAATTCTAAAATCATTAAATATTAGATTTTTTAAATTTCTCCTCCTTTCACTACTAATCATTGTCCCCAAATTCTATAGCGCTGAACAATCCTAATTTAAATCAGCACCCTTCCAAAGTATTGAAACTGTGGAGCCAGTTTTTGTTTTTGCTGTAGACTGAAAACCTTTAAGATTCACATCACGATAAAAGAAATCAACAGTATAGAGCAAACATTTGCAGCTAAGTCATCCCTACACTTAAACCCTATAGAGGATGTATTTTACCCACGAAAAAGTTTACTTTTAGTGGGCAAAAACAAATCCAGTGTCTGAAAGACACTGTGGTGAAATCCTTGGCAACTTTTGTATTCAAGTCCATCTCCAGACTTAAACCTTAAAGAGCATGTATTTTACCCACTTAAGAGAGGACTGAAGGGAGTGTTATATTCCTCCCTAAATGATTTGAAAGAAAATAATAAATTTTAAGAGTAATACATTGCAAAAAAAAATTATATTTATAAACAAAATTATATATCGCATAAACATCAGCATGATCCTTTGAGTTTCTATTACAAGGGGTTACGTCTATTTGGATTAAATGTTTAACAGGCCATACGTTTGATGGTTCATAACATGTCCATTTTGCATTTTGTGTTTTCAAGAGACCTGCTTTACTTCAATGCATTCTAATGTTCCCCTTGGTCAAACTCGCCAATGTTTCCTCTCAGGTTTGAACCAATCGCCTTGTTTTTGTTTTGCTGTGCTCCTTCCTAAAATGACACACAATGTACATACCTCTGTTCTCCATAAAATATTCCAAGAAGTTTTCCAAGAAAGACTACTGAGGTGCATCATCTCGCCAGGCCGGGTCTCCTTTGTAGATATTTGAGACCATTCTGGCCTGTTTTAAAGCCCAATCTGCCTTTTCTCTCTCTCACAGCTGGTCTATGAACGCATGGTGAAAGCATTTCAACTGTATATTGTTTGTATACCAATTCTAACATTTCATAAGATCACAAGACTAGGAGCTCTTCTCCCCTTTCTTTATTAAGTTATATCCAATGAAAAACTATATTTATTAGTTCAAACCCCTGTCCATCTTGCCTTGTCTCCTCAATGGGAGAACACCACCACACCCGCTCTTACTTTGGAAGAAAATCTTGATCGAGTCATGACAAATGTAAACAGGCAAGGCATTGGTGTGTGAGAAAAACTTTGTTTCGTTATGGGAACACGACCGGCTTATATGTTTGTATCAAGCTTTGGAATAAATACAACAACACATAAAGAGGCATGTGTATTTTTTACACATTTGTGTATATACGTGCCTTGAAGAAACTGCTTTCTGCACAAGTGGGCATATTTACATATAACTGATTGCAGCAACATTTTACATCAACCAAGACAGATTTATAATTATGATTTCCTAAAGAAAATAGACATGTTAACATTCACGCTGACCTTCTGTAGACTCACCGCAAAGCTCAAAAGTTACTGTTCGTATGCTTATTTCACATGCTATCATCATACAATGTTTTAATTTTCCAATAAAAATTAAAATGCAACTTTATTCGATGAAAGTTTTGGCATTTTCTCTCCAAGTTACTTCAATTTTGTATCATTTCTACTTCTTTCTCGTGGGATTACAACTTTATTCTTGTCAGATCTTAAGACTTTATTCTAATAACATTTTGTTATTATTTTCATAACAATTTATTCTCATTAACAATGCGACTTTATTGCCATTATGTAAGTTCCAAATTCCACCTTTATTCTATGAAAGGCCATTTTCTCCTAAAGTTGCAAATTCATCTTTGTAGCGTTATGACTTCTCTCTCTCATACCAATACAACTTTCCGAAGGTTACCGGTATGACTTCTTCAGCTAAAGTTAAAACTTCCTCTTTGTAACATTACGACTTCATTCTCATAACATTGCGATGGAATTTAATGTGTTTGTCATGAAAATATGCCATTTTCTGAATATTTTAAAAGATTTTGGATGGTGATTTTATCTTTTTTATTTTATTTTGTTTTTATTTTCAATTTGACACGAATACTCCTTTGTGATTTATATCCAAACGTCACTGGATCCAAAAATAAGAACTCCAAACTTTGTGGGAAGTTTCGTCAGCCAAATTGGATTGAACAACTAATTCGTTGATCGTGACCTGAATGTCAGATGATTTTTCCAAACTCTCCCTGGCCGACTCCCCATCTACCACATGCGCACAGATGACTCTGATTCTTCTGCTGCCGTGCCACGTGTTACACTTATGCCCCTCGACAGATGCCGCGCAGACGCGTACACGCACCACCGCTGGCATAAAGCTTGTTGCGTTTCTACCCCAAACATCGCAAAACTGAGATAAACTGCGTTGGTTGGCATGTGGCGGCGTTGTCCATTCCGCTGTTAGCAACCCCACATCTCTACTCCGATGTCTCCCATTACTGCTGTTTGTGTTACGTCCTCTCTGTGATTGAACAAATCATGTATGCCGTATTCCTATAACAGGAGTCTTGTATGCGGTTACACGCTCATGCGCCAAGTCAACAGCGGCGGAAGAGAAGGCCGAGGGTAAACGAACCTTCTATGTAGTTTATTTGAATGTTTACCTTTCCCTTAGCACTTTTTTTTGTTTGTTCTTTTAAGGGGTGTGTGCATGATTTGGTGCGTGTGACTCACTGGGTGGCGTGGCACAGCAGCCATAGCACACTTTAATAATAAAACAAACAAATGTTGAGCTTCTGAAAGCCTTCTGTCTTCTTCTGTCTTTGGATGCTACACTGGAGACTTGTGTGGCTTTAATTTTAATAATTGACTTTTCACTAAGCGGCACAGTGGATGAGTTGTTCGCACATCTACCTCACAGTCTCGAGGTTCTCGGTTCAAATCTCACCTCTGGCCATCTTGTGGAATTTGCATTTTTCCAGGGTGTACGCACCTTCTCGGCCACAGTCTGCTGGGAAAGACTCCAGCTGACTCCTGATCCTTACGAGGACAAGCGCGATACAAAGTGGATGGAAATCAGATGGAAGTCAGAAATCAACTGGCACACTTGCAATGTAAGGTAGTGCCTTGACTTATGAGTGTCACAACTTACAAGCTGTCAATAAAATGTTATTTTATTTTATTTTTTTAGTTGT
Source organism: Phyllopteryx taeniolatus (assembly GCF_024500385.1). Lineage (NCBI taxonomy): Eukaryota > Metazoa > Chordata > Actinopteri > Syngnathiformes > Syngnathidae > Phyllopteryx > Phyllopteryx taeniolatus. The sequence continues at coordinate 7,620,189 of NC_084522.1, read as the reverse complement.
AAACAAGTTTCAGAGCTGCCGCCGCTCGAGTGAAGTGAAAACAGATTGATGCATTTTCAGCCATTTTCTTGACCAGGACAGTCAAACATATTTCTGTTTTACGTGTTTAGAAAAACTAACTATTGCCAACTAACTAACGAACCAAACAAATGCAAAATGAGAAAACTCGCAAGGAGCTGCAGGAGGCCACAACTCACGCTCAGACACTCACACGCGGACTAACAGGCCAAAGCGGACTAACCTCGATTCCTGATGTCACTCAATAGGCCACACCCCTTAAAAGCACACTTCTAACAACAGCGCTACAGTTTTTGTGACTTTCGGCTTGTCCTAATGTACAATACAGTGTTCCCTCACTATATCACAGTTCATCTATTGCAGATTCAGTCCATTGTGGATTTTTTTTGACATATTAATTTCATGCCTAATTCACCAAATTGCAGGATTTTGAGTGTTAAAAAACTGCTTCCTATCCTAAAACAAACATAAAAAATAAATAAATTCATTAAAACACTACCCAGGTTAAAATGTAGGTAGCATACAGTACTACTTTGTATTACCTTATGTTTTACAGTTAAAAGGGCGTTTAAGAGTTTAGAAAGTGTTTATAAGAGCATGCTAGAGTTGACTAGGAGTGTGGGTGGGATTAATAAGAGTCTGGCGAGGTTCATACAGGTTTAAACTATGTACAGTATAAATAATCCCCCAAAATATGTGCTCGGTGCTTTGCAAATTTCATCTATTGTGGGGGTGGTCCGGAACCTTATACCCGTGATAAATGAGGGATTACTGTAATCAACCATTAACCACCATTTATTTATACCCTCCTTTAACGTTTTCATATGATATAGTGCTATTTTTGTTTAAATGCATACATTTTATTTTCACCCTTAAAATAACGTACAGTATGTTGTTGTTAGCTGGTTATCCAAAATGCTAATTCCACACTACCAACTAGCCGGCTAAGCTAACAAGGCTAGCTACATGTTCCCAGGTTGCAACATTTGTCGGCCGTTTTCTCAAATTGTTCAAGCGCCATGATAAAGAGAAACAATTTTTCCTGCTTTTCTTGACTGAACTACACAACTGCAGCTGCTTCTTTATTTTGCCGGTGGCCCAGTAGGCCCCAGTGCAGCTGCGTGTTGGGTGGGAAAATAAGTAGCCGCCCACACTGCCGTCGTAATCACAGCAAGCGCCGCACAAACGTCAGGCCGCCCAAGGGGCAACACAGTAAGAGCACAGGTGGAGGGGCGTTCGGGGCCCTCTGGTGCCGTCCACAGCTGTAATTTGGCTTGGAAAACGATCCCGTAAGCGGAGCCAGGTTGCGCTGGAACCGTGATGGAGCTCTGCAATAAGCAGGTGCACATGGTTTTCTTCCACCATTTTTTTTTGTTTTTTGGAAACCTAAGGCCACTGGTAGAAGATTTTCATGAAATATTGACGTGTTGTCGGAAAGTCACGATGGCATCCATCGTGGAAACTCAGCGACAGTTGGCCTCCCAAATTCAATAAATGAGGCTGATGTGGGAGTAATGGAGCTAAAATTAAAACCAGGCACTGAGCTTGTCGAGGTTGTGTGCCCCAACACTGTTCCTTCCCGCAGGCAGCGCTCGGTCCACTCAACGACGTGTGTAAATTTCTCTCATATTGAGTTGCGCAATGCTTCCAGCCTGGTGAATCTTGTTCATTATCGCACTTTGATTAGAGAGAGATCCCAGGAGCAAAGGAACAGGAGAGACTCTGATCAATGCATTTCATCACATCTAATATTGCCTGTAATACTAAGAGCCACTTTAACCCTTTAAGTACTTCAGAAAAAAGGCAACATTCTAAATTATTTGTACTTAGTAATTATTAATTACTTATTTTTGCCATACTTTTTGAATAATCATATACCAAATTAAGGTATGCTTTAATTACATTTTTTTTTACGACTTGTGACTTCATTTTTCCTTACAATAATAACAACATACCCTTATAATATGTATTTTGTTTTTTATTTAATTTTTTTGAGTCTATGTCTTTCTTTCTTTATTTATTAATGATATACCATTGTATATATGATTTAAATATTGTATTTTTATCATAATCTTTTTAATAATAATATACCAGTCATGCAGGCTTTGTTTAATCTTTAATTAAGTTTTTCCCATTTTCCATATAATATTAATATACACTCAATATAATTTTCTATAATTAGTTTACTTTTTTTACATATTAATTTTTTTCGGTTTTTAATTTCTGAAAATAGATGGATGAATGGATGAATATTGTCCCCCACATGATAACTCCTGTATATGTTGTCTTTCTCCATTATTTGTTATAGTTGTTAATTTTTATTTATACTAATAACAACCCAAGGTAGTGCTTTTTCTTCACAACGTTTTAATTGAAACTTCCTATGTTAAAATTCCTTCCCCTGCACTATTAATTATTATAAACTTTCCATATCTGTGTTAATTGACATGGGGTATCCATTTTTGTCTTATGCTGTAAAGCTATTACTGATATTATTTTTGTATTATTTATAAGGCCTCAGAGAATTTTAGTATATATATATAACAACTAAACTACATTTAAGAAATATTTCATAATTTTGCAGTAACTTCTCAGACTGTTAACTCACAATGGAGGTCTTTGGTACCCTCTAGTGGCAAGATGAAGAAAAAACCCCACTTGTAACCCTCCAGGTGAGTATGAATCTTCCATCAGTTGAAAATGAATGTACTGAAAGTAATGACTATAAAAAGATAGCGAAGATATTTGTACGATATTTCTTTGCTTGGCTTTGGTTCTTTGTTTAGAAGCCACTTTTACTTCTTAGCGGGTATAATCTCTGTAATCCCATTAAGGCTGCTTAAACCTGTTCGAGCTGCAGCATCCAAATGGGTTTGATCATTCTTCTTTTTCCGCACACAGGACATAACTCAGGAAAAGATGAAGGAAGATACACTGGTGAGTTTGTTTGGTATCTTCAAGTGCACTGGAGGAACTTTATCGCTTGAAAGTGTTTATTACTGTTTTAAACTCTCGTTATATCCAGTCGATATACAGTAAGTTATCATGTTTACATTAACATTTATTCATAGAACTAGTCAATTTAGAATTAACTTTTAAGTTGTCACACTCAGAAATGTAACTACCCTCCATTAGCTACAATTTTTGAAACTAGTATTTTGCTTCAGTATTGATTTCTCAAATAGATTTTGACGTGTATTTTTATCTTAGCGACTATATATGTATTTTAAATTGATTACTCATACTTATAGATGTACTAAATCATATAATTTAGTTTATTTATATTTTAAAACTATTGAATATCATTTAAAATTAAATATTTCATTACAAAATAATACCACATTATATAGTGTATTGTTTTGAAATATTTACTATGCACTTGTGTATTTCCTTTTAAATGGACTCTTTCATTAGTAAATATTATTTCCAGTGTTTAATGTATGTCTTAATATATTTAGGTGATTATTAGATTTTACAGTATTTCAAACAATCAGTTTATGTTTTTATTTTTAAATATATTATTTTATTCCTTATCACAATTTCTTGTATTCAGGTGTTATTTCATTATACAATATATTGAATTTATTCATGATATTCAGTTTGTAATATGGTCCTTCAGATGATCTAGGCAAAACTACTTATTGTCATAGAATGAAACCCGAAACTTGTTCGGCTGTTACTGCAGTCCGTTGGAAGCCCGCTCCTAAAGAGAAATTAGTAGGATTTTGTATAAAACGTGATACTTTGTGATTAGTAGGAAAATTACACGTTGTTTGGGTGACTTCATGATTGAGTTTTTTTTATTCATGACTGTTATAGAAATAATGTTCCCCACCCATCAATAAATGCAAAAAATATATCTATGTATGCCTAAATTAAAATGCCTCCACTTACATTTCCTGTAAAATTCTTCAGCACTGACATTCCGTGTCTTTTGTTCAGGAAGTTCCTCGACGGGAAGAAATGTCGACTGTCCAAGTTAAAAATATCGCGTTGCATCTGAACGGTCAAAACCTTTGCCTGACTGCTAAAAATGGCCGCCATTCAAAAATTCCTAGCCGCCATTTGTCCGCGACACATGGGGAGGAGACCGCGGGTCAGCTTACGGCGCCCTCGCCGCAGTTGGACTCGCCGCCCAGACTCGAGTCACCCGGCCAGGCCGGGAAAGGACCGATGAGACGACCCCTGAAGTTGGCGCCTCTGTCTGACCACGTGGTGAAGATCCAGAGGAAAAAATTGCAGTCTCTCCAGCGAGAAACTCGGGTGTCCTCCCCCACGACGAAGACGCTAAAGGGAGATGCCATCAAAATCTCGGCGTGCTGTGCTAATCCCCGGCAAACGAGACCTTCGAGGCCTCAGTTGACGAGACTGGAGGCGAGGCGCGTTAGGCTGAAGAAAGAGCAGCACCTGGAGGAGGATCAGGCTGAAGCCTTCGCGGAGGAAGGCAAGCTGGAGGTCCGAGGGGCCAGATGTATGCTAGGAAATGCTCAGAAATGCCTGCTGGACACATGAAAGTGTCAGGAAGTCCCACCATGATGCTTTCATTCAGGGACATTCGAGTCTTGGGATTGTTCCAGGAGGGAAAACTCCCCGTTAGATGCCATCAAAGCAATGCCACCAACTGGACGTAAAAACAAACAAGAAATAGCAAGCAAGTCTCAGAAAAATCCCTAGTGGACAATAAACTCTTGCAAATTACGGAGGATCGGGTCTGAGGCCTGTAATTGTCCATAGAAGCCGCAAGATGGGAGCAAAGAACTGTTTTCTATTAGACAAGGTTATGGCCTGTCAAATGAAGCTCCTCACCTCACTTCACCATAGTTCATTGGCACCAAGATGCCATAAGATGGCACAGAAGCAATATTTTTATATTAGACATGGCTTTGGCCTGAGGACAGAAGCATAAAATAACAGAGGATATGTTCCCCCTCCTTTTTTTTTTTTTTTTTTTGTCCTGTTCGGCTGTTAGGTCAAGCAGAATGGAAAATCTGGATCCCTTTTATGCTGGAACCGTTTTACTGTCACAGTGGAGTTTTTAAGCTTCCGCTGTGGTATTATAATTGCGGTTTTTTTGAGAATCAGACTTCATCAGTCGAACAGAACAAAGTTTCTAGAAGGGAGAGAGAAACAAAGACAAAAGACAAAGCACTAATTGTAAACAGGAGGAGAGAAGTAAATCATTACATTATCTACAACAATGAAACATTAAATATGAGTGTTGCATGGGGGTGTAGTGCTACACCCTGTGAGGGAAGGATAGGACACGATAGAACAGGACAAGGACAGGAGAAGAAGCATGCAGGACAAGGGTCGTGAACCCGGCTGTACAACTGAAGTGTGGTGGGATTAATTATGTAAATTATAAAAGTCCACAGGACAGGACGAGAGTATAAGTGAGGGGATACACGAGCGATTTGCATATTCGTGAGTTATTTGTCGCAGTAAGTGCGTGACCCCACACCCAGTGAAAGAGTCCTAGGGGTGTGTGTCTGCGTATACACGCAAGTGAATTGACACCGTTTTACATGCACAAAGACTGACAGAAGTGTCCTGTAATTGCTGTGGCCGCACCAAGGAGGCTGTGGACCCCACCCAATCAATCGAGGGGCGGGATCAGGCCCAGGGGTCCACACGAGAGCAGCCCGGCGGACGGGACACGTCCCACATCGAGGGACCCAAGGCGGTCCTGATAATCTCTCACTGCAGTCTTTGGGAACCACAGTTTTTTTTTCCCCCTTAAAAAAACATTCTCCCGCTGCTTTATCAATTAAAAACAAAACAAAACATATTGTCGGTGGAATAAAGTATATTTGCTGATGTAAAATAAAAAATACCCCCAAAAGAAAAAAAATAATCAATATTTTTTCAAACCAAGTAATTTTATTTCATTTAAAATAAGAGTATTAAATAGTGATAATTGTCATTATCGGCAAAATTCAAATCTATTTTGGTTTATCTCATTATCAACCAGTTCCACTCAACTAATAATTAAACATAACAACAACAAATATTAATTTCGTTTAACATCAATGCAAAAATAATGTGTTAAAAAAGGCAATTGCATGGAACCATTCAACCTGAAAATATGTATTTTGTAATAATTCTTGAGTGAATCAATCATATAATTCTTAATTCTAAGAAAATTATCTAAACAGTCTAACATTTCATGACTTTTCTTGTATAGAGTTGATATATTAGATATATTTCCTCATAGAATTGCTCTTGTTTGTAAGAATGATTGCCTGCTGGTGGTCATTAGAACGAATGCAAACTTCACACAAATAAAACTGGTCCCCATGTTTGCACCTGGAGGCTTTAGTGGAAAAAAAGTATTTTCTACATCAATACTTCACATGTTGCACATATTCTTTGAGATATATTCTACTTTATAGATGTAGGATGGTGAAATCTGGACGGTCCGGCGCGTGGCCGATGGCCTTCTCTCCTCCACAGGTGCATCATGGGTACGTCCTTAACCCTCTCACCGACGGCACCAGACGCTCCTCCAGACCGACACCGTCGTTCATCGTAACACGCATCTGCCCGGAATCGTCTTCATCATCATCACACTTGCCTCCTCCTTCACGCCGAGCCGATCTATACATAGCCTGGCTAGAGCCGCTCTCACTCTCCTTGGCTATGAAGGCGCTGGAAATAGGCCTGCATGGAACGGCTCTGTTATTTGTTGTCTGTCACATTCGAATGTTGAAATGATGTGCTTTGGAGCGTTTTAGTGCCACATCAGCTCCACAAGAGATTTATTTCCAAAGATTGTGGCGGATGTCTTTTAAAACAAAACAAAAAAAATAAATACCATAGAGCTGTCAGTGATGCAGAAACTTACAGGAAGTATGTGTGACAGTCTGACCACACATGAGATCAGGGTGCTTTATGGAGCTTAGATATTTTCAAACTAGAATGGCAGGCTCTTGAGCGCAGGTCTCCGCCAAGGCTAAACAATTCTTTCTGCGGGGGACTTTTACTCTTAAGATTCATGCACGATTCCCTGAGAAATGAAATGTTAACAATCGAAATCAGAATCATCTTTATTAGTAAACTAAATTGTCAATTCGTGTGAATGGTTGTTTGTCTATACGGTAGCTGCTCTGCGATTGGCTGGCCACCAGTCCAGGGTAGCGCACGACGCTAAAGATGACAAGCACTATTTAAGATGGATGGATAGTTACTGTATGTCAATTCTTATTTGGTGGACCGGTAAACAAAATTCTATCATATTCTGTCCAGTCACATACAACACATGAGGTCAACATTTGCCTTCGAGGGAAAACGTCATGTGGGATGTATAATTGTTTGTTTGTTTGATGTGCTCATTCATTCACTTTGAGTACATTTTGCAAAATCTAGTTAAATGAAGGCAGCATGCTGGAACATGTGCTTCGCACATCTAAGGTTCTGGGTTTAAGTCTTGAATCTGACTTTTTCGATGTTCTCTCCCTTGCTTCCTCCCACAGTCCAAAAACATGTGTTGTGTTGTGTTAAAGAAGACTGAATTGTCCATGTATGAATGGTCGTTCGTCCACCAAGCCGGGCGTTACTTCTTGCCCCAAGTCAGCTGCGGTAGACTCCTGCTCACCTACGACCCTAATGAGGAAAATTGTCCATCCATTTTCACGTTATGGCACTTGAGTCGGTGAGAGCGAGACTTGGCTAACTAAGTTTTTGTCCTTTTGAAGTTAAGTGCAAAAATTAATCAAGAAAACTCATATCTTATTGGACAATCAAGGTTTACTTCCAATTTTGACATTTGGGGGATATTCCCATTATTGCACTCAGCTGATTGCTGATTCATCAGTGCTACTACTGGGCTAACTCCCATTTCGAAGATGCCCACACCCACAAAACCAGGGAGTCCATTCACGTATAATGTATAGTGTAAACATTTGGCTTTGAAGGAAAAAGGCATGTGGGATTTCGGTTGTTTGTTTGGTGTACTCATTTATAAGATCTGTCAGAAATGTTCCAGTACTGGTGTCACAAAGATACAGCATATTTCAAATCCAAACAAGTTTTACGCACTTTTCCAGCCTTCTCTGTCACTCCTTCATGCACTCCTGGATCCTCTGCAATGCTGTTGTCACATCGATCTTGATGTCTTTCGCTTTTTCCGCTTTCACTTTTTTTTTTTTTTTTTTTTTTTTTTGATGACCTCCTTGAGCTTTGGAAAGCAGAGGGGAATCACACAAAACCAGTTCGGCCATGTGTGGGGATTGCTCCAGCACGGTGATGTTCTTCCAGGCAAGGAATTGTCAGGTGCTCATGGCGCTGTGAGCAGGTTCGTCGCCATGGTGAAGCAGCCACGAGTTGTTCTGGCACAACTCTGGCCTCTCGTCGTGCACTAAACGAAGCAAACACTGCAGGATCGTCTGGCCCACATTGAAGGACAAAACTCGTCGTTTGGGTTTGAGATGCATCTTATGTGGCACCAGTCTTGGAACTCTTTTAACACACCCATACTTTGAGGACATATTGGATAATGCGGCTAACTTAAAGGCATCAAAGTTTCTGGGTTAGAATCTTGGCTTATTCCTTTGTGTGAAGTTTACATGTTCGTGTACATGTTGTGCTAATGAAAGACTCTAGATTGTACATAGGTGTGAATGTGAGGGTCAACGGTTCTTTGTCGAAATGAATGCTGTGATTAACTAGCGCACCAGTCCAGGATGTTGTAGAAAGTGATGAATCATTCTGACGAGGTAAAGACAAACGTGTCAGAAAAATAATACTGGTACTAAAAAAAATCAACAGATGTTGCGGTCCAATGCATGCAAATCTGTCAAGAGTCATGTCGGATTTGCGTAATAGGATCACAGAGCCACTAGAAGTTCTGACATCTAACAGCACATCGCAAGTAATGCAGTTCTGTAATCATTTGGCCAACTTAAACACAGGCCTGTGCGGGCCCGGCCCAAAAAGGGCGGCTCCGCTGTGGCAATCTGGACACTTGTGGTGGCAGGATGGTAAAAAAGCAAGACAGGCTTCAGCTTGAAAGGAAGGGGGTAAAACGTAAGAGGGGTGGGGGACCAAAAATATCCTGAAAGTTGGATCTATTATTGGCCGTGCTTTTTATGTGTGAGTGCAGCAATAGGCTACAGACGCCACCTCGTCCCCCACCACCACCACCACCGCCATGAAACCCAACACCCCTCCCACCACCACCACCACTGCACTGTTCCCTCCCACTCTACGCAGGCATCCACAAGGTTCTTTCAATCCATCTCACATTTTTAACAGCGCACTGGATTTTCACCCAGGAATATTTGAACACATTTTACGCCACTTTAGTGCAATTTGGATAAAGATGCTGCAGGGTTGCTGATACGGGCGGCGGGGGCCTGCAGGCAAGGGGTCGGACTCGCACCTCCAGTCAAGCTGATTGACAAGGCAGGTAAGGAAACGTCACCTTCTTAGGTTTTTCTTCAAATCGAATCATGTTGTAATTGTTTGCTCTACTTTTCCACACTACATTTTCTTGTTTGTCTTTTTTTGAGTTACCAGGAGGGGAAATACAGTCTGCTTTTCATATTTAACCAATGATAAACATGATGCATCTGCTATACGCATCTTCATTCACATTTCCAAGTCTACCATTGACACACACACACACAGAAAAAGGAAGTGGAAACATGCGCACATCCTAATAACCAGCATCGATGACTTTTTGACAGAGGCAAAAACTGCTTGATTATCGCTTTAGCATATTGCACAGCTGCCTACATGGAAGACAACTGAGACAATGTAAGACCTGTGAGGAGAGTTTGGGCCGCCTTTCCCAGACAAATTGGCGGTAATTAGTACTGTAACATGCTCAATCCACTGAATAGCGCCAGTGAAACCAAGAGGCAGAAATAGCCTCATGGACCATCAGATAAGAACGTCATTTACGGAGCGGAAATAATATTCTGCTTCACAAGCTACTTGGTTTGGTACTCCACCTCATCCACTTTGTCAGACAATCATGGAATGACTTCAACCCCATACATGAAAATGATCTTCTCTAAGTCCTGTATTTTGTGTTTGACAGCTAAAGATTCATGGCAAATCAAACACATTATTGTAAGCGTCAAAAAAGGGTTTATTTCAGTATTTTTTTTTTTTATTTATTCCTTTTTTTGTGTCTGTGATTTTAGCCACATTGTTAGTTTAGCAGTTGTAGATTAGTTTAGCAGCTAGCAGCTAATTTGTGCTGAATCAATAGTGCACTATTTAACCCCAAACAAAATGCATACTGGAATAGTACACCTTAAATTGAACTAGATAAAGCCAATTTATGATTATTTAAAGCCTTGGGAAGATTTTCTTTTGGTATATCCCCATAACAATACAACTCTCCTCAATGGTTGGCTGGCGTAAAACACATGATGCTACCACCTCATCTTGAGACATATTTCAACAGCCAATTGCTGCATTCCAAAATCTAGGAAATTTCCAAATGTGGCTACCAAAAAAGATTTGCTTTGTTGTTAGCATACCCACTAGCTTTTAGCATATTAACAGCACCTTTTCAGGACGTCGGCCATGTTTGTCGTTTACATTGGACTTTCAGGAACGCTTAGAGGTCAAAGCTCCAGGAGAGATGTGTCGGATTTTACAGTTGTCCTGAATGTAGCAAGTTACCAAATATGGTTCCTTGCTCAATAAAGCTCCACACAAGCAAAATACAGCAGAGAATAGTGAATTTATTGAAACAATACAGAGTCTTCTAAGACAACCAGAACAATCCAGTCCGATTCAACGCCCTGAGAGTAAAATGACCTGGATGAATGAGAATATTCTCAGACCGTTTTCGGGCCTTGGTCTAAGTGAACACACTTGAGACAATTCATTGGTTGGCCCAAAAATATTTGAAATCGTTGAAAAAGTGCACAAATACTTCAGGAAGTTAATCATAATGTTGCATTTGCATGTAAAGTACCTCCCATAGCCATCAACTTGGATTTGAGGCATATTTTTCCAGGAGGGATGAGACTGTGTTATGACTATGACCAGTCACACGTCCGTTGTCATGGCAGGCATCACAACCACCTGTGTACAATAAGGCCAAACAGGGTTTTGTGTTGATGTGACACATTTGTGTCATTGCCACACAGGCACAAGACACCACTACTGTATAATCTTCCTTCAAGATGCCAGAATGGTTGTCTTCAAAGAGCTGTTACTAAGCAACCCTAGAATCACCTCTGTGGATTTCTAACTTGAAAAGCATGAAGAAAGTCTAAAAACTGCATTGTCATATTTTCTTGCTCATGCCCTGGCGGGTGTTTGGACAACATAAAACGAGTTTGGCACATTTTCCCAACAATCTTTGGTGAGGCCAGTTTCCTCTGGGAGACTTGTGTATTTTGGTCATAGGTATTATTATCCTGAGAATAGAGGACATCCATTGCCAAAGTTCGTAGCAGAAACCGAGAAATTCCAACTGGACACCAGATTAGAAGACAATTTAGACTGGAAACCATCTGAATTGCATTAGATGAGGCAGTAAACATCATCAAAAGCATCGTTTTTTTTTTTTTTTTTACTTTTTCTAGTATGTGGGATGTTATATTGTCTCTATGGTGCCTCAGTAAATATGTGAAATATGAATTCAAATCATCCACGCATTCCTGACTTCCAGACATTTTTCTGCCGAGAGGCCTGAAATCAGGTCAATTGACTTTCTCAAATTTATCGTCGTACGTCACTCGCGAAGATCTCTCTGTCTTTCCGCTCCCGAGCCAGCGCTGTCAACATAACAAACACGTGTGCTCTCACAAGTGGGTTTTTCTGTACGGAGGCAACCAATCAGAGGGAAGGGGGCGGTCTTAGCCAAATATGGACAAAGCGGATGCAAAACTGGGTCAAACAGAAGTAGCTGTCAGAGGGGCCTTTTCTGGACACACGCATGACAAAACCAAGGTATTTTTCAAAAAACGAAATTGACACTTTTATATTAAGTCCATGTTAGAGAGTCACTCCATGGAGATCTAAATAGCCAAAATACGGGATCTTTAATATCAGTTTCATTTTGGTTGCCTGGCTGAAATAAAAACACCCCAGCATCTGCTCTTTGAAGGTTAGGATTCCTACTCCTAATTGTCAGTTGTGACGTGGATGCTGTTGATTTTTCCATAGACCAGACTTGGATGGTGCTAATACGCTAAAGGGAACCAACCCAAGACCAAGATGGAATTTCGATTGGGCTTTAGGATCACGCTTTTCTTGGTCATCCTGGCCGTGACGCTTTCTGGAGATGGAGTGGAAGCCCAAAGGGCAGGTAAGAACATTTGCATAGGTTCTAATTCGTTCATCTGCATTGGACTACCCTTCATATGTATATTTTCTTGATGTCAGGGTGCAAAAATGTCCACTATGACTTGGCATTCATCCTGGATACCTCATCCAGTGTGGGCAAGGAGAACTTTGAGAAGATCAGGCAATGGGTGGCCAACCTGGTGGAGTCTTTTGACGTGGCTCCAGATAAGACCAGAGTGGCCGTGGTTCGCTTCAGTGACCGGCCCACCACCGAGTTCCACCTAGGGAGATACCGGACCTTGGAGGAGGTGAAGCAAGCCGCCAGGAACATACGCTACCTGGGGGGGAATACAATGACTGGGGATGCTATCAGTTACACCACCAACAACGTCTTTTTGGAGCTAAACGGAGCGAGGCCCGCGGCTCGAGGGATCCAGAAGGTGGCCATCCTGCTCACAGACGGCCGAAGTCAGGATTACGTGCTGGAGCCGTCCAGGGCGGCCGCAAGGGCTGGCATCAGGATGTTCGCAGTGGGCATCGGCGAGGCACTAAAGGTGGAGCTGGAGGAGATTGCGGCAGAGCCAAAGAATGCCCACGTCTTCCACGTGACCGACTTCAACGCCATCGATAAGATCAGGGGCAGGCTCAGGAGGAGGCTGTGCGAAAGTAAGTCAGTCATGACTCACTTTGCATTCTCAGTTTAAAGACGGCACATCCCTCAATGCTCACGTCATCACAGTAGGCCTTTATTTTAACCTTCAAAGGCCCGCACCGACCACAAAGCGCATGATCATGGCCTGCTGTTTCAGTTAGTCGAACGTTTCTGTGCCGCAGCTGAATTTGCCACTGCTGCAGAGGAGGTTTTCACTGGTTAGGAAAGCGATATTACATGAGTGTACACTTTTTAATCAATAGGCAAAATGAAGTGATTTCTCGGGAATGATCAGTAAGAGAGAGAGTGACACAAAGTTTTTGTGATATAATAAGATCATAAATCATATCGTAAAGCATATACAAATGTTTTCCACCATTAAACTGACCTACAGTATAACCTGTACAACTCAATTGAAATGTTTTATCTTTTTGAGAGGAGAAATAAAATAAACAACTGAAATAATTGGGTTGTCGTGTGCACACCGTCAAACGTCAGGAAAAGTCTACAGGAAGAGCTAAAATTTATTTGGGCTTAATTACAGGCACTTTAAATGGTGGCAGGTGTGCCTTACTCACATTTAACATGAGTTTGAATGTGATTGGTTTATTCTGAACATAGACGTATCTGAGATCTAAGAGGGTGTGCGCATACAGGACTGGTGAGGACACATTAATTCAGTTATTTATTTTTACTTCCCGTCTCTAAAACATTCTTCTTTTCAATTGAGTTGTACAGTTTGTTGTTCACATTAGTGGTGGAAAAAGTTTTGGAACATTTTATCTTTGGTCTCAGTTTTCTATAGCACAAAAACCTGGCATTTGAACAGGGGTGTGTTGACTTTTTATATCCATCCATCCCAAGTGTTAATGTATTTCTAACTTGTCTCAAAAGCCTTAGTATTCCACAATCAATTACATTTTTTATTGGCCTAATGGGGCATAAAATGAATGAGCCCTGATGAATTCTGCCAAGCAACAAGTAGTCAATTTACATTGCTGCGTCAGAAGTTAGTTTTTGATTTAAGTTGTGAGTTTAAAAAAAAAAAAAAAAAAAAAAAGCACAGAATCACATTAGAATGAGCACTGTATTCTGCAGGCTGATGTCAACTGTTTTTATTTGGGGCACAAATGATTGCGCCCCAGGAATTCTGCCGAGCAACATGTGATCAGTCTATACTTCTGTCTGCTCCATACTTTTTAAAGATGTTTTTTTGTTGTTCAATGCATTGTACAACATGCAAGAGAAACTGGAAGCACACCAGACAGTAAATAGCCCTACAGTCTTTCTGGTATGTAGCCTACCTAAGTGGTTGGTGGCCTACTATTTTTCTCCATATAAATACACCACTGGGAATGATGGATGCACTACACTCCAACGCATGAAAATTCCAGCCTAAAATAAACCCCGGGAGAGAAGAAAACGAGGCCTTGTGTCTCCTGCCATGAAGAGGATATACAGTACTAATTCCATAGGATCTGATTCTGCGGTTTCACTTTAAGCTGTCATTGAATTGTGTCACTTTGTTCAGTGGCAAAAAAAAGTACTCACTTCTTTGAAAGCTCGGCTATTCATTTCAATGCATCTGCCCTTTAACCTTGCATTACTGACCCCTTGGGTGGCAGCGTTTCCTTAAAGTAGACCACAGTGGGAGGCCAAATTCTCCCTAAAAGCAAGTTTTTATTTCCATAATCTCTTGAAGGACCACAAGTGAGCCTATAAGTGTATCAGTGGTGGAGTCGCTGAGCAGCGCAGGTTATTTTCACTCAAGAAATTACAGCTCTTGTTGTTTTAAGTGTGTCCAGTGCAGCCGCCCTGATGTCAGCGTTCATTTACGGTGTGCAGAGTGTCATGGCAGCGCGACGGCGGCGCTCCTAAAAACGGTGACGCACAAGCATTGCCCGCACACTTTTGCAATTGTGCTGCTGGGAGTTGTGGTCTTCACAGACAAGAAAGTCAAGAAGTCAAGAAAATACTTTCCTTCCTTATGCCCAAAATAGATACATGCAAGTAAAATAACCGCTGAAATAATGAACGCTGCGTCAGATTTGATTAGAATTTACCAGAAACATGCAAATGCTGGCAGCCTAGTCATAGCTGCTTCATGTTTTTTTACACGAGGCTTGAATGGGATCAATAGAGCTGTCTGCACCTTGCAAAAAAAATAAAAGCATGTTTTTAATCAATTAGTCAAATTTCATTCATCATTTTTATTGGAGACATAATGCATTTTTTTCACAATACAAAACACTTCCCAGGTGTTTTAATAAAAAGTTTCGCTGACTTTCTTTGGGCAAATTACACAAAGAAGACACTTAACATCCCCTTTAAATCACTCAGTTTTTGATGGGCAGAGGGAGGAGGTCTCATGCAAAGGCCCAGTATGGCTGTTGTCACCACGACAACCAGGGGCAGTGCTAGGGCCTCGCTACCAAGCGAGGGCAATTCCCATTAGCATCTCCTTTTAAAAAAAAGTGGCTAACAAATCTAGCGACAGTGACATCTAGAACAGCAGATTTTCACATCTCTGGCACACTTGCTGGCTTTGTGATTCCGCTGTGTAGCGGATCCTTCCATGCAGCAAACACAAGTTAATCCCGCCACCCACTCATGTCGACAACTTGCTATTCCTAATGTGTGCTAACACACATACAAAAGTGCTTCCATGTCGTTGCTTGAAAATGGCAAATCTTTGCCCACCCTAACCACCAAATCATTAGCAGAGAAAATGAGTGTGGGGACAATATTATATATATAAAAAAAGTTGAATTGTGACATCCCAGTGTTCGGCGATTCAGAACAGCTAGCTCACAGAAACATTTCCGAAATAGGCAACAAACAAAAGATTTATTTGGTTGTGTGATTTCACACTTGATGGGTGGGCAGGCACTAGTCTAGAGACTATTTGTGTACAAGCAATTTTACAGTATAAGATACATTTATTGCTCAGTTTTCCTTCAAATATTAATTATTATTAATGCTCACTGACCTCCTGTCTTCTCTTAACACGTCCAAATTATTTTAGTTTAACAGAATCAACAGGATGTGTTTTTGGATTACAGAGCTGCCTTCTTTACACAAATAGCAAACCTGCCATTAAATACTGGCAGTGTTATCTTTCCTTCTGTCATCACAATGTGTAAAATACGTCTGTGTGGAAATTTAAGACTGACTTGCGAGTGGGCCCCCTTGCTGTAGACCAAAACAGCCCCTGGGTTCCCACACATGAACACCTTTTCCCCACACAGTGGGAGGGCATTTGTCTGCGTTCCTCGCTTCACGTGTCAGACCACCGGATGCATATCTCAAAACATTACAGTGACCCCCACCCTCCCAGCCTCATATTTGCAGTCTTGGCATTCAAATTTTCCAATTAGCAAATTTGTGGGGAACCTATCTGGGTTATTCGCTGAAAAACTCACCTTTTTGCTATTTTGTGCCCAGGCCAAAGCCATTTTTTATTTCAAAATATTGCTTTGACACAATATTGTGGCATTTTGGTGCCAAGCAACTATGTTGAAATGAAGGTAGAAGATTCATTCCATAATGCTGGTTTAATAGAAAAACAGGGTTTTGCCACCACCTTGTGGCACATATAGGCAATTAAGTGGTGGATTTTCACTATCCAGGCCAGAGTTTGGTCCCGAGCCCTCGCGAATGGGGTGGCAACACTGTATTACTCCCCCCCCCCCCCCGAACGTCTGCTCCTGTATATATTTTTTATAATTGCCTGACGTGCATACTAACATGTGTCCTTTTTCCTCAGATGTTCTATGTCCAAACATGAAGGTGCAGCCTGATCGCTTTAAACACAACAGCACCAGTTATGGCCTTCAACAGGTTCCAGGTATGCGCAAAAAATGCTAACGCAATGCTAAGACTACAGTCAATATTGATTACTTTTATTTCAATGTACAGTAAGCAATGGTGTCAGTCGCTGTCACTTACAACCTGCAAGTGTGTGTGTATTCATTTATTGGATATTAAGTAGGCCGGGTGATAAACTTCCACATTTACTTTCATACAAAAAAACTTCATCTTCAAATTTACATTGGAATTTCAGGTGGAGAATATGAAATTCTTGACATTATCCATTAGAATGAAGGGATTTTTAAAGACATTTATGAATATTACAAATAATAGTATTGCAAGCAAGGGGTGTGGCCTCAACTAGCAACTAATAGTTGGCTTGCAGGGTGCAACTTCATTTGCATACATTGAGGTTGTTTTAAGACAGAATAAGCACAAAGGTTAGTTCAGATCTTAATGGGATTTTAACCTCATGACAATGAATTCCCACCTATTGCAGTTTTGCATATTTATTATCTCGGAAAGTTTTGGATTTCCTACTATTCTAGAGTCTATCCTTTAAAATTATTTATTATTGTGAATGCATTTTGCAGTGGTGTGGAACTGCAGTACATAATGCTGAGGGCTGTTACTAATATTTTGGCTTTTTAGCTAGTTAAAAAAAGAGAGAGAAATAGTACAAACAGTTCTCAGTCTGATGCAAAGTAATTCAACACCACTGTAAACTACAAACATGATATCACATAAGTGTCCCCTGACTGTACATACCGTATGTAACATGTTGAACCTGACATGGATATAAAGTGATCTTCTCTTGTAACCAACATGACAGTGATAAGTGCAATTTCTCAATGAAATGACTTGATATTGGCCGTTTTACCTGCAGGACTTCTGAAGTGGTCCTCACCAGTCCTGTACTGAGAAAATGTTTGGACTCTCCTGTGAGATTTCCCCCCTTTCTTCCCGTTCAACTTTTCTCAGAACACTTGGACAGCATTTCTCCAGAAAGTTGGGATGTTGTTACAAGAGCGTCTTTCGGGGGGATTGCGAGTTCCTGTCTAGATCTCCCACCCACGTGTATCGTGCAGAGAGAAAAAACAGATGGACGGACTGCTTGTTCTCCTGCAACATTTGTGGAATGAGAGGTGCTGAAGTTGAATTTTGAAGGGGAAATCGTTTTCATCCACTAATAGTGGTCTGCTGCCCCTTGAGGCGCGTTATTGATCATCCTTATTCCCTAGCTGAGGGTCATTTCCTGCTGAGAGATACCCATTCAACAAATGCTGTACAAATTCAAATTTGCCAGGTTACGGATCATTTTGGCTGAGTCCGCTGATAGTGTAACAGTTTACTTGCCAGTCGCACTCAGTGATGCTGTGGCCGTGAGTGTGATTGGGTTTCTGTCTCTGTGTTTCTGTCTCTGTGGTTGACCGGCGAGCAGTCCAGAGTGCAGTCTTGCATTTCGCCCAAAGTCAGCCGGGATAGGCTCTGATACCCTGAATAGGACAAGCGCTACACAAAATGGACGGATGGATGTTTACTGCACACACCAACATTCCAATCAATCCTCCTTTCAGAAAATATGCTCAGAACCTCAAATCTGAATGACTTGGTTCTGCTTTTCTAGTGCCAACTTTAGATTAGTTTCTAGAGAAGCAGGAGAAAGAAGGAGCAAGGTGATAATAGTGAGTTATCGGGTCGTTACCACCAAGACAACGGTGGGTTTGCTCCAGATTTGTATTCACCGCGGGCCGTCTGGTGGGACCGTTGCGTCTGAACGCGCTGGGGCCGTGCGTCTGTGCGGCGCAAATATTCACGACCCAACCTCGCCGTGTCCACCATGAACCGTGAACTCATCTGGCGTTTGCCGCAGATTCCCACCCACCCACAAAACGGTCGTTTTCGTAGCCGTCCAAAATAACTTTCTGACTTGATTATACAGCACGCATCGCCAGTCTAAATTACAAGTGTGTGCAACGATGGCCTCCGAACAACCACACAGAGGCGGCGTGCTGTGCGAGTGTGCACAATGCAAGCTGGTGACCGGGGAGAGCGAAGACGACGCCAGCAGTGCAGGAAAGCCTGTGCCTGAAACAATAGGGTCACATCGGACACATTGAAACATTGATCATGTGTGTCTTTGTCAAACAAAGGGCAACGTGCTCTCAAGCCAAATTCGTAGGAAAATGAACAACAACAATGTAAAATACATTCATAACATTAAATAACATTGCTGTTCCAGTGAAGGTTAACACTGTCATTTGATTTGACCTTATTATTAGCGTTCGATTGTTTGGTTGAAACAACTTTTCAGTTCAAAAACATACACAGTATAAGAACTAATTGGAGGATACCTCATGCTATACATTGTGGTCGTCTAGGTCCATGCATTTCTAGTTATTAGGATTAGATATTAAGGTCATAGTGTTTTCATTCATGATGCTGTCCTGTTCAATCAATACCAAAATGTTTTTTTTTTTTTTAGGTTTTTGCTATTTACTTTTTATGTTTTCATTATTTACTATTTTTACTATTTATTTTTATTTCTACTACTTAGTTACTAGTTATCCCTAACTACAATTTTTTGTTTTCAAACTACTATTTTCTTTTTCATTTTTACAGTTTACTATTTATTTATTCATTATTAGTTCTATCTTGCAATTATTTCTTTTACTTTTTTCTAGTTTGTAATGTTTTTCTACATTTTTATTATTTATTTTAGTTTTTATTTATACAACATCATAATAAAAATGACTCCACAAGCACACAAATTGATCTGCCTTCATGGATGAGTTCCCCCCTATTTTTTTAAAATTTGAATTTATTTTATTATCATTTGTTTTGACTTTAATAGCCAAAAGTAACTTCTGATATTGCAAATCATGTCATTGCTGTTATGTAGCGTCTTGCTCGGGTCCTCTTTCAAAAATTGCTTGTTAAAATGTAAGCTTTTGTAGCCCTGCCATATGTAATGGTCCACTTTAGGAAGAGTTCGCGGAATGACCGTCAGATCATCTGGACAAACTGGAAGGAGCCATCGTGCAGGCGTCGCCATAGCTATGGGTTTGTTTATTGTACAAGGGAGTGTCCCCTTTACGCCGCAGGGATATAGGGTTTGTGGTCGCGCCACTTCAAACGCAAAACATGCGCACATGTGCACTTAAACACTCAACATTCGGGGAGTGTACCAGTGTTTTTTCCTCTCGCTCTAACACATAAGCCAAAATTTGACACTGTGTCGCTGATGTTCATTTAAGTCCTTACTTGACCTCAATGCTGGAGTGACGTAATTGTGCTTCTTTTTTCCTGTGTTCTCATGCAGGGTTTGACCTGATGGAGTACTTCAGTGTCAGAGATATTCTGGGCACCAAACTCGACGAGGGTCAGAGTGCGTACGTCCGTCTTGGCACCATGCCCATTGTACAGCAGGCGGAGTAAGTAGCCAACAAGTGCGTTAAGCTCCGCAATAACTGCGCGTATTAGGAGTCCATGTAGTATTCAGTTCGGTGCAGTCGATGGCCCTCGAGGAATCGCCATTTGTTATTATTTTCTAATGAATGGGGGACATCAATATGCAGTAAAATTTTAGTAAGTATTTTAAGGGTCTGGAACACGACCCCCCAGCATTCACTCAGTAGTGTCCCCTGAAAAGTTCCGAAAAAAAAAGAAATCAGTCCCTGACACCATTTTCACCGATCAGCACAAAATTGGGTGGACGTGTGTAGCAAAACAGGACGCAAGAAAAAGTCATAAAGGCCCATGCCTAAAATTGAACAGGAAGTCGGCCATTATGGTTTTAAGCAGCGATTTGAGACAAAATTGTACTTTGACAAAATCCTAAAAGGAAATTCACCCAAATGAGCCACAATCGGAAGCAGATATTCACGCTGAATTGCCAATGTTTTTTTCCGTGCGCCATTTAACGTGGGCGAAGCCTGGCGTCTAAGTTTGATGATCATTTGGAGAATTCTCAATTAAAAAGCGACAAACTAAGGAATCGTCTTTTTGGGGTCTCAACATTCCCGAAAACAATTTTGCGCGTGCCTGTCTGCTGATGAACATGTATGTATTTTAGATTCGATTTTTAAACAATATCATAGATTTGCAGTCTCTTTAATTGAATACAAAGGGAGAAAAACACATATTCACTTTATTTGCCGCATACGGTAAATAGATATTTGTATTTGTGTGGTGAAATGGACCTTGGAACTGTTCCTAATTCCAAATATGTAAAAATGATCATTACCGAACGATGTAAAGCTGCTGGAACCAAACTCTCCGAAAGCCAAACAAATTGGTCATTTTCATCCAACACATTTAATCCGGCGAATGTGAAGTGATACACTAAACAGAAATTGTGCCGCTTTGTCTTGCACTTGAACATATACTGCAGACCCCTTTGGCTTCATCTGTTTTATTCGTCCCTCAGGGACTTATTAGGCATGTGACATACACATAGGTCAGAAATAGACACTTGCGCAAACAGGTTTCAATGGACAAGGTCTAAGGACCACCCTCGGACTGCAAAATACAGACAGAAAATGCAATTAATACATGGTCATTAGTGAAGCTAATACTAAGCTTCAATCAGTTATTATTTGTTATAATACAAAGTGTGCTTTCTTTCCATAGCGATGTTTTCCCACAGGGGCTGCCAGATGAATACGCCTTTGTGACGACATTTAAATTCAGGAAAACCTCAAGGCGAGAGGATTGGTACCTCTGGCAGGTCTTTGACAAATATGGAATCCCGCAGGTAGGTCAGCAAACCCCAAATGCCGTAAATGGCTCTATCTTTAGGTCTTTGCCAAATGACTTGGTCAACTCAGGTGAGGACCCCCTCACTCGAAAAATTTGTATTATTATGAAAATATTATCATTGACAAGCAAATGTGACACGGATTTTACACGTCAAATAAATAAACATAGTTATTGACAAGACAAAGTAAATGAAGTTTAGTTTTGTCAATTGTTTGTCATTTTAAAAGGTTTCTATTTTACATTAACGCTAATTGTATAACAAATTATAAGTTTTACTATATTATATTATCATTTTTTAAAATTGTAAGTTTTACTATATTTAAAATGCATCCTAGCCAATTTAGCGTACTTCATTTAATTGAATTCACTGTATTTGGTTTTTAAGAGTTACTCTTTTATATTAACTTATTGTATTTATTTTTGCAAAAGCGTGATAATTTGATAATGTAATTTAGATTGAGTTAAATCAAATTCAATTGAGGTTAGTTATTTTGTATGGTTAACTATTCTAAAATTAACTAATTATTCACAGCTATTTCATTATATTATGCAAATAATAAATAATACTTACATAATAATACATAGAAGAATGCACTGAACCAATTTCGTTCAAATTGAAATCATTTTGAAGCTTTTGAGGTTTTCAAAATCCAGTTTCATATTTTCAAGGTTAATTAATATATTTTATTTACTACGTGTTTACCATTTTATAATGTAATGTAGAATGTTACAATTTCATTTTAGATTCAATTGAATAAAATTGTTTAAGTTATTTCAACTAATCAAATAAAATGAAATTTAAAATAAAAAAAATCAAATAAAAACAAAAATCCAAATGAAATGCCCTGCTATTGGCTGATGACCTGTGCAGGGTGTGTGCTGCCTCTCACCCAAAGTCAGCAAGGATCGGCTCTAGCTCACCCGCAACTATGAGTGTAAGTATAGAAAATGGGTGATAAAAGAAAATACAATCATGTAAAATTGCTTACTATATAGATTTGCTGTCCGTTATATCCGACATAAATGACAGGCAGCTCCAATAGCATAAGAGTTTGTCTCAACACAGTCCTGCATCTGTCTTTTCAGGTGTCTATCAGGCTGGACGGCGAGAACAAGGCAGTGGAGTACAACGCCGTCGGGCTGACCAAGGACGCCGTCCGAGCCGTGTTCAAAAACTCCGAAGTGGACAACCTGTTCGACCGCAACTGGCACAAGATAGCGCTGAGCGTGGAGGCCAAGACTGTGTCTCTCTACCTGGACTGTAAACACATCCAGACGCTGCCCATTGGCGACAGGGAGGACATCGACATCCGAGGGAAGACGGTCATCGGGAAGAGATTGTATGACAGCGTGCCCATTGATGTGAGCGTCTTTGCAAAGTGTCATCGATCTTTACAGTCCACGGCGTCGCTCATGTGTCTGTTTACCGCACAGTTTGACCTCCAGAGGATGGTTATTTACTGCGACTCCAAACACGCCGAGCTGGAAACCTGCTGCGATTTACCCAATGGGCCTGTGAGTACACGTCAATGGAATTTCATGTGGATTGCAAGTTAGTTTTGGCTTTTTTTTTTTTTTTTTTTGACACATTGGTTAGTGTGGGTTCTGGTGAAATACTGCAATATCTAATAATATCATGACACGCAATTCCCCCATACAACCACAACTCATATTTTCTAACCAAGGTTGTTGAACTTAAATGCTGATCTCTGGATGACCTTTTTGCACGCCCCCACAGAATTTTTGCAAGCTGCAGCTTAGACTGGCTGGCAGCCAATCGCAGTGCACATATGGACAAGCGACCATTCACATTCATATACTCACTTATGGGCAATTTGGAGTTTGGAGATGTTTTTATCATAATATTAAATCATATACAAGCTATCCCAAAAGTCACTATACACATCTGTATTTCCTTATTAATTCGCACAGATGTGAGGCCATTAGCATTTGACTGCTTAATCTTTTGCAGTTTTTGTGAACATACTGTATGCAGTAATTCCCTTGCCCATGTTCTCGCCAACTGACATTGCAAAGTTTTTCTGTCCCCGACCGTCGTTCGGCACCAGTTTGACAAGCTTTACGGATGTCACAGTGCTTCAACGCATAGAACAATTTACGTTTTTCATGGCAAGTTTCCCGAAACAGAATCTTTTCTTGACTTCAGGTTGATGAGTATCATAATCTTCAACTTGAAGCCTTGCAAGTCGCGGTACGGGTAATGTAATCATTCTCCGAGGTGTCCGCTGAATCGAGCTTTTGTTGGTGCTGAGTTTCAGTTCAGACCTCTGGATAGGTTTTCCCTGGTTTTGCACGGACGCCTTCTCTACGGAGTTCAGTGTTTTCATCAGTGGTGGTAGTAGCAGGCGTTATGCTGCGTTATTTGTCAAAAACAGATTGATTGAGGATCCATCAGCATGGGAATGATATGCTTACAAAAACTGCAAAGATGAAGCTGGCAAGTGCTGATGTCTTATATCTGTTCTAATGAAAGGACATTTGAAAAAAAAGGTGTATAGTGACTTTTGTCAAACTTTATACTGTATATTCTTTCAACATTTTTTGGTGGTCAGCACGTCTGCCTTACAGTTGAGAGGTTTTTGGTCTGAATCACTTGGAGTTTGCAAGTTCTTCACGTGCTTGCGTGGGTTTTCTCTGGGTATGCCGGCTTCCTCCCTCATTCCCACTCACTCAGTCAGCTGGGATAGACTTCAACTCACCCCGCAACCCTAATGAGCACAAATGGTATCGAAGACGGATGGATAAATAATAATATTGTGTGATGTGAAGAATATATTGTCCTTACTGTACATGTGTATCATTCTAGTGCCCTAAGAAGGTAGTTACTGAGGCTCCTCCAATCGCGATCCCCACTCCGACACCCACCACAGTGGAGCAGCAAAGGGGACCCCAAGCCAACTGCTCCTGTCCTGGTGGAGACAAGGTGAATGACTTTTTGTTCTCTTCCTCCTCCTGACCTGTATTCCCACATTGTTTTTTTTCTTTAACGGCTTGTCATTCCTCGCAGGGAGAGGCTGGTGCACCCGGCCGTGCAGGTCTCAGGGGTGAAAAGGTCTTCTACCGCTAGCTCTTAGCTGCACTTTGTTAGACAATGACACACGTTTACGGTATCGTTTTACTTGTGTGGGTTACTTTTACAGGGCGATGCCGGCCCTCGAGGTGCCACCGGTCTGTCGGGCCTCAAAGGAGAAAAAGGAGAAAGTGTATGGAAAAACACAATTAAACGGAGAACTATTGGACTTATAATAGCAAACACAAGTCATTTCAGACCGCATGCTTGCCTTCTGTAGTCTCTTCTGGCTTTCTGCCAGCCTCGATAATAATTAATCCCTGTTGATTAATTATTTGCAGGGCAAAGTCATCTCTGTTAGAGTTGATAGAGGTGAGAAGGTAAGTAAACCTGTCGCTGATGCTCTGCGTGGGCCTTATTAACCACTCTATTTGCATATGAGCGTGCATACTCGTTAACTGCATGAATTGCTAAACTTCTACTAAACAGATGGATCAATATGCGCGTTGCAAAAAGTCAAAGAAAAAGCAAAAGGCAGACTTGGCGACGTTGCAGACTGAAGTCTGCTTACTTCACATGAGCATTAAAAAAAAAAAAAAAGCCAAAGAAAAAGCTAAAAATTAAAGAGTTACTATGGAGTCACGGGATTCTTATTGTTTACATTTTTTATTTATTTATTCACAAAAAAAACAAAGAAAAAGCAAAAACGCTGAGTCTTGTTTTAAATATGAGTCTGCTTAACTAATGTAAGTGTCGTAAAAAGTCAAAGAAAAAGCAAAACACATGCACTTGGGGACATTGGAGCCTTATTGATTTGAATATGAGTCTTGTTGCTTTATGTAAGAGTAACAAAAAGCCAAAGAACAAGCAAAACAACCGCCACTGTGTTGGCTTTATATTTTGTAAAATTCCCTGCTAAATTCTCCTGAGATTATATATATTATTTTCACTTAATTCCTTTTAATGACAGAAAATGAAATGAAAATGAATTTTCAATTATTTCTTGCCACTGTAAGAAATCCCCTTTTACGCCCCAGCATCCCTGTTCATTTATGCATGAATTCTTCTTCTTTTTTTAGTTTCCTGCCATAGCTGGGTGCAATTTGTTGCTTAAATCGCAAAAAATTGTGACAAAAACCAGCGCTGCACTGCTGTTTTAAAAAAACAACAACTGCAAATTCATGTCGTTGAGTTGCATGGGGTGAAAGTCAATTCATCCCACTTTCACTGCCTCTAATTGCACCTTCCAGTGACTCACTCACAAGGGCAATTCCCCTGTGAAGCAATGTTGTTTTAAGTAATGTCTCCTGTCAGCGGAGACGGTCTTCATCCTAATGTCTGGGAGGAAAGAAATGACGTGTGTTCAAATTCCGTATGTACGTCCCTGATAGAACGACAGCAGAACCATGACATGTTCAATTGGTTTATTATAGATCAATCACAGGGAAATTTAAAAGACATTTATTTGAGTTTTTCTACTAAAATCTTGTACTTCTTGTTCCACGTGATCTGTTAAGTGCCGCGGACCATATCCCAAAGAACCTCTTGAAAGTACGACAAGACCTAACAGGGTTCAATATCCAATAAATCACCTCGGAACGAAGTTTAGACAAAAGGTACCGCGTTATTCCTCCAAAACGTCTTAGTGTCAGGTTCAAGTTCCTGCTGCGCCAGACGGTGAACAATCTTAAAGATTCGGTCTAAAGAGGGGCACACGCATTCAGGTTTTTTGTGAGAAATCCTACACCATGAGGAAAAAAAAATAAATCTGCAAGCTTTCTGCTCTTATAGTGTGTGGCGTATTCACGTTGACCAACACAGTACACCGCGCACACAACGATATATCCACCGGAAATCATAGTACCAAGACTGGTAGCATGGTACCACATGACATCCAGCATGCCGGAAAATACAAAGAAGAAGAAGAAAAAGTCGAAAAGTAGAAGAAGAAATACAAGATGCTAGGCTAACGGTAGCGTCTCAGGCAAAAACATTGCAGATGTAAAATCTTCTCCATGTCATTTTTATTGAGGTGAATGACTTGGGGGACTCATTATCAACACACTCAACACAAGTCGCTCTTCTTATTGGCTATTGTTCCCTTTTATGATCGTATATATTGAACAGGTTTAGTATTTACGGTTCTGGGTCACAACCATTTTTCCAAGCAGATCAGGGAGGATAATGAACTCTAAACGCACCCCACACTACAGGATAATATTAAGAATCATTCGATAGTCAGAATTTTGCAGACTTTGATCGCAAGAGATGGAAAATACTCAAATTTAGCCCGATTATCGGTATGTGTGTCCCCCACTTTTTTTGTCTGTCATTCCAGTTGACGTCACAATCATAGCGTCTGTGGATCGGTTGAACTTAGGGATGACCCCACATATATGGATTTACAATCGTAAATATCCAACAGGTTTAACATTTACGATTGTTGGCTTTGACCATTTACCGAGCAGATTGGTGAAGAAGAATACCTCTTAATACAACAATTGTGTGTCCTAATCAAATGATGGCCACTTTTGTCTGTGTGTGTCTAACTCTGTGTGTACAACATGAACCACCTAACCAACCAAGAGACAAAAACTTCTTTTGTGGCGCTAACAGGTTGTGACAACACGCCGTGCCGCCCTGCATGCTCAAGTGTGGCCCCTCGCGCCACGTAAATAACAAATACTTTGTTTTAACAGGGTGATAGAGGCAGCATAGGGCTGACAGGTGCCCCCGGAAAAAAAGGAGAGAAGGTCTGGCACTCCTGAACCTGGACTCTTAGCGGATTTGGTTTCTGAATCCAAACAGTCGCAACTGGTCCTGACTTTGTTCTTTTAATGATCTAACAGGGAGCCGGCAGTGTTCCCGGTATCGATGGTCTATCTGGAGACAAAGGCGACAAAGTAAATACTTGTGTGATTTTATTTTGAGAATGAAATGAAATCTGTACAGTTCTTTGTCATTGTTTTGACAGGGAGAGGCTGGGCGCACTGGGAATCCAGGACTTCCTGGTCTGGTTGGAGAAAAGGTGGGTGATTCGCTTCGACTATAAAATCCATTCACAGTGATTACAATATTGTAATACAGTAAACGCCTTCATATTTGCTGTATGGTGCTATGGAAACAATTCGAAGTGAGTCGAGGAACTTCATTTTCACAAAAATAGTCCTTTGGGGGGGGCGAGATGTCAATTTTTCACCGAAGCAAAAAAAAAAAAAACCCAGATTTTTTTTTTTTTTAAGCAACTAACTGTTTTAATCTGATGATGGATTGTATTGTTGTTTGTAATTGCCCTGGCGATCAGTCCCGAGTGTACCCTGCCTCTTGCACAAAGTCAGCGGGGATAGGCCCTCGCACACCCGTGACCCTAATGGGGGAACTATAAAAAATAAGAACTAAAAGAACTATTATAAAAATAGGTTGATGCTTAGGCATACTCTGCAGTTGTTTTTTAATATTATATGTATCTGTGTCAGTAATATTGAATCTAACATTGACAACTAATATATCCTAATGTTATGTTGCTGTACAATGTAGGGCATTCAAGGCGATGCAGGCTATGCAGGAAGACCGGGACCAAAAGGTGTCACTGTAAGTGTCTGCATACACTCAATGTTGAATTATGATAATGAGCTTTGTTTTTTTTCTAACTATATTGTAAACATTGCTTCACTCCTTCATAGGGTGACGAGGGAGAAAAAGGATCAACAGGACAAAGCGTGAGTGATTTGTAACGCGCTTCACTTTTACGGGAAAACTGAATATTCCTTCAAGATGAGTAATTAAAACATTTTAAATAACAACAACGATTTTCCAAATGAATTACAATGGCATTCAGTGAAGTGCATACCTCTGCCATGGTTTATCAATCCTGATTTGGACCACAGTGTGCATTTTGTTAAACTCTACAAAATGTCAGGAAAACTGTCAAATGATGATTTGCACATTATGTGGTCATGCCTGAGGACAACAGTGACCCTTCCTCTCAGTGAGAAGCGCAAACCGATGGACATAAAATTGCCCAAACAGATGTGACTTCTTTGATTCACTCTCCCCACTTCCCGTCTGGTTCTCATGTGGGGGCTTGTTTTGGCTCCAATGCACCTAATTCCCAAAACCCAAAACGCTTTGTTGCTGTCTAGAACTTCCTCAAACAACTGGAACACCTCAATGCCACATTGCATCCATCAACAGACAAGCAAACTGTCACGTTCCGCTTAATTTTGCTCAAAGTGCAATCTGGCAATTTCCTGGGGGCTTCAAAATTGGACAAGTACACGTGAAAGTGATGAAGAGACAAAATCACTTACCTGACCTCTATTCTCCTCTCTCTCTGCGGAACGACTGCTCTAGTGCTTCATTTGAATTTGAAAAGGCCATTTTACTTATGGAGCGAATGTCAACGCAACAGTATCAAACCAGTAGCCACAGATTTGATGATTGACATTTACAAAATCATCACACACAAGTATTTATAATAAGCAGTAATCTACAATCCCTATGTAAAATTAATACAGTACAGTTTTCCCCAGCAAATTTTTGTGCTTAGGCCAAAGCTTTGTCTAATATTAAAGTATTACTCTGGTGCCATCTTGAGGCCTCTTGGTGCCAAGAAAAAACTGTACTGTATGCTGTAATGTGTTGACAAGCGTCACGTAGCGCTTTGCTCCCATCTTGCGGCATTTTGGTGCCAAGGAACTATTTTGAAGTGAGTTGATCAGCTTCGTGTAGTGCTTTGCCACCACTTTGTGATATCCATAGGCAATTTAAAACCTTTGTAGGGAGGTGTCATTTACCTGTCTGATTTTCAGAGCTTGGTGCCTATCTTCCACGAGTAGAGAACACTATATTTGACAGTACACTCCCTTAAAACAACAATAAGCCCTTTGAAGGTAAAAACATTGAATCAAACTCATTAGGATGACAAAGGGAATTATTATTTGTCACATATTGAAAATCCCTGCCAATTTTGCTGAGACCCAATACTTAACCCTAAAGGCAATTTTAAAGAATATTTGTAATTTCCATCATAATCTAGAGCAGTGTTTCACAAACTTTCTGGAGCCAAGGCCCATATTTCACATTAAAAAAAAAAGAAAAAACAAAAAATCTTATGGCACACCACCAAATAAAACTGTCAATTACATACACTAAAATACTGAAGTCATTTCAAGTTAGTCACAAATTTACTTCCTCAGAGTGGAGCTGATTTGTTCTAGCCATGACTTATTCTGTTGAATGAATGGCCATGGCTATAAACACTAAGTTAATTGTACATACTACTATTCAATGGGATAGCATTTAACTGTTCTTCCTGTCATTAGAAATCGCTGGCTGAGATAGATGAACAAAGATACATTATTTGTAGCAAACATTTAAAAAAAAAAAAAAGTAATTTTCAGACCAAAAATTGGATAATTTAATTGAATATTCAGTTCATGGCATGAACTGGATATGAATAATTTTTGGCTCTTGTAACTTTTTATGAAAACAAATTTAAATTGCCACTTCATTTTAATAATTTCAGAGGGGTATAAGTTATTTTCATGGCAAATATTTGAAAGCTCCTCTCTTTTTAGGGAGAGCGCGGTTTGGACGGATTACCTGGAAAACCTGGCATTCATGGCAAAGATGTAAGTTGTCAACAAAGATGTGGAAAGTTTGTTTCTCGTTGCTATAATGCAGTAATAATCATAATATTTTTCTCTCAAATTGTTAAGGGCTTAAGGGGACAGGCTGGCTTGCCCGGGGCTAGTGGGGTAAAAGGTGATAAGGTAGAGTATGCCCCCCCCACTCCATCAATAAAAATGTTATCACACACATGTATAAATCATAAAGGTATAATCCATTTTCAAAAGCATGCGTGTAAATACTCCAGACATTCCTCTCTCTCTCTTTTTGTACCATCAAAAGTCAGCACGCCTGCAATTAGTGACTTTCTTCATCATATTGCGTCTCGCAACGCCCATGTGCATGCAGGCAGACACGCGCACACACACACACACACACACACACACACAAATTGCCCTTTACGACTGCAGTTATTGTTAACTACTCGTTATCATGTCACCTGAGGAAATTTAAGAATTGTTAGTTTTGATTTGTTCTTTTTTCTTGTGTGGGAACTGTGTCACAGGGGGAACAAGGAATTCCCGGATTACCTGGTGATGTGGTAAGTACCGCCCCTCCCCCCAAAAGACAACAAAAAAAACAGATGATAAACACATTTTCGATTTTTTTTTTTTTTGTGTGTGCCTTTAGCAGGGTTTGTCACCGTAATTGTCTTATTTTTTTCCCCTTCCCCAGTATCATAAAGAGGGCCTAAGGGGAGAAAAGGTGAGTTGCTAGTATAATATTACCTTAATAAACATGTTATTTGTACGCCTATGAAAGGCTTCGCAGGTTCTCTGTCAAATATGAACCTGGATACAAAAACAAGACCTAAAAATATGATGAATATTTTCAATTATGACATAATGTCCATCAAAGTTGATTAATTTCCACAAAAAATGCCCCATAATGACAAAATAAGTTTTCTATTTTTAACACAAAAAAACCCCAATAAATCTTTAAAAAAAAAAAATTACAAAATTTGCCTTTTCTTTTTGGTGCATTATCTATAGAATTTTAAGGTGTGTGTGTGGGGGTGTTTATTCCATTTTGGAATCCTGCTGTAACATAACAAAATGTGAACAAGGTGAAGTTGTTGTATTTTCATTCAAATGTGCAAATCAATGTTCATCCTTTGCATATTTTCAGGGAGAGATTGGCTTTCCGGGACCTCCAGGGGCTGATGGCCCACTCGGACCGCCTGTAAGGTTTTATTGCTTTTCTTTCTGCTGTTATGGGCGAATGTTCAGATGCATGCAGTGTGATGGCGTTCATCATGTCACCAATGTAACTATGTCTTCTGCTCCAAAGGGGCCTCCCGGGCAACAGGGAATACCAGGGGAGCCTGGGGAGTTTGGTCAAAGGGTAGGAATTGTGTTTTTATTGGCCAAGGTCCCACGTATTTCATTTTGTTTAGTTTTTTATTAATATTCATCAATTTTTTTTCAGCGAGAAAAAAAAAAATCTCACAATGTTCACTGTGAATCCCGAATCGGCACCGTCATCCAAATCTGCACCAAAATTGCATCCAAAATTGATAAATTCACCGACTGTTTCATTCTGAGGCCATGCCCCACAAGGGAAATAAGATAACTGCTAGCAAACAAACAAACAACCTTGAGAGCTCTGGCTGGATGATTTTTTTTCTCTCCTGAGATGTTCTCCAGCGAACCAACCATATGGCCCGTGTCTGCTGGCAGCGTTTAATCTCGTTGCTAAATGAATCGTAGCACAGTGAGACAATTTAGAAAGCTTCAACATTAATTCTTTGTGCTAATTAACGAGCAGTATGTTGCTTTTATGTAGCACCCACCCACCCGATGTTAGGTCCCAGTGGTTTTCTGCTAAAACACTGACAATAGTTACTTCCAAAATATGAACGAAGACAAGAGACTTCATCTAGTGATCCTGAATATGTGGTACGCTGGTTCCCTCTAGTGGTATGCAAAATAATTCCTGACTAATTACAGTTCAATTGTATTTAACTTTTTTTGTACATTTCTTTTTTTTTTTTTTTTTTATATTTAGATACAATTTGTATTTAAAATTTATTTGCAATACATTTTAACTGAATCTTTATTTAATTACAGCTTCTCCTCCTATATTTAAGCACACTGTTACAGTAGTTTACATCGATATAAAATATGCTTTTTGAAATAAGGTTTGTGATGAACAATTAGGCCTGCTACAATGCTGTATTTTAATCATGATGGTGGTACTTAATAAGTACTTTTTTTTTTTTAAACAGTATTGTAGACCACTGACAGTTGTTAACTTCACATATACGCAAATATGTTACAATCAACTGTTGTAGCTGCTAATGTGGTTTATAATCAAATGTACACTTTTACAGCAGAAACATATTTTTTCATCTTTACCTTTTTTTCCTCTTAATTTGTCTTCTAGGGAAAGAAAGGTGAAAGTGGATTGCCTGGTCTAGATGGACTCCCCGGACCGATCGTAAGAATGTGTTCATTTTTCATTAAGCAATGAGCAAGAACACTGAAAATGTATTACATATTTTAACAGTGTGGACTGCACAATAATTCAAAGTAGAATAAAAAAATGACTTGCTTCTCTCGGGGGCGGCGTTGAAAATGCAAATGAACTTTGCAGATTGTGCCAAAAAAATTGGTTTGCAGGCTTTCACTTGTAACTGTTATTCAGGCTGTAAATGTTTATTTTGCAGGGTCCGCAGGGTCCACCAGGACCGCCAGGCAACAATGGTAACACTGGACCACCTGTAAGTAAAATATAATCACATGTATTTATGTATTATTAATGAGACACATACCTGACTTGGTTGTTTAATAATTTCCCTCTTTCATAATAAAGGGCCTGCCAGGTGAAATTGGATTTTCCGGCAAACCTGGCGAGCCCGGAAAGCCTGTGAGTTGAACTTCAATTATTGAAATTAATTAAACCAACATGTCACTGAATGTCTTCCATCTATGAACTTCCAAAGGGCCTTCCTGGTAAAGATGGGCTGGATGGTCTTCCTGGAAATGATGGTGCTATGGTTAGTATCATTTAAAATCTTTTGCAAGGCAAGAAACCAAATTAAACTTATGCTTTGCTACCTGACACTAAAATTAGAAACCGTATTTGGTTGCAAACTAATGTAAAGAACCATATTTGGTAACCTACACTGAAGTCAGGAACCATAAAGTATTTTGTACATAACACTGAAATTAGAAGCCATATTTAAAAAAGAATAAACACAAAAATGAAACCGTATTTGCTAACACTGAAGGAAGAAAAGTTACAGTAAAGTAAGGAATCATATTTGGCACATTATACTCCATCCATCCATTTTCTACTGCTTATCCTAGGTCGGGTCGCGGGGGCAGTAGCTTTAGCAGGGACGTCCAGACTTTCCTCTCCCCAGCCACTTCATCCAGCTCTTCCGGGGGGATCCCGAGGCGTTCCCAGGCCAGCCGAAAGACGTAGTCTCTCAAGCGTGTCCTGGGTCATCCCCGGGGTCTCCTCCCGGTGGGACGTGCCCGGAACACCTCACCGGGGAGGCATCTGAATCAGATGCCCAAGCCACCTCATCTGGCTCCTCTCGATGTGGATGAGCAGCGGCTCTACTCTGAGATCCTCTCGGATGACCGTCAGCTGTGTGTGGAGGCGAGTCCGACTATAGCTAGTCGGAACTTCTCGACCTCACTCACCAGCTATGGCTCCTTCCCTGCCCGAGAGTTGACATTCCACGTCCCTAGCGCCAGCTTCTGTAGTCGGAGATCGGATCGCCAACCCAGCTCGCACTGCACCTGACCCCTATGGCCCCTCCCACAGATGGTGAGCCCATGGGAAGGGGGACACACGTTACCCTTTCGGGCTGTGCCCGGCCGGGCACCATGGGTGCAGGCCCGGCCGCCAGGTGCTCGCCTTCGAGCCCCACCTCCAGGGGCACCTTATACTGAAATAAGGAATCATATTTGGTAACAAATTGATGTAACAAACCATAATTGGTAACTTACACATAAGTAAGGAACCATATTTGGTACCCGACACCGAAATAAGGAACCATATTAGTAACTTATGTTGACATAAGGAACCGTATATGGTACCGTCTACTGAATTAGGGAACCATATTTGGTAACAGATATAATATATCATTATATTAAAGTCCTATTAGAACAAGTTAATATTTTTTTATTTAGTGTTAGATTACCTGCAAAGCACACCTGGCATACAGTATGTGAATCAAGTTTTTGGAAGTACTACCTAACATCCTACTAAAAGTATGATGTCTCTAAAGGGGCCCAGAGGAGAACGTGGAGCAGATGGTTTTCCTGGCAAGGCTGGACCAAAGGTACTGTGACGACTCTGCATCTCAATTGCAAACACAGCGAGTGGCTTTTTTTTTTATTTTTATTTTTTTTAAATGTACCGGTAAATCTCATATAGGGAGATGATGGGCCTCCAGGACCAAGAGGACCTCCGGGAGAGCGAGTGAGTGGACCGATGACTTTCTTTCAATAGTTTTTGTTTGTGGAGATCAGAAATTATTATTACTTTTTATTATTATTATAATTATTATATTTTTTTTTTACAGGGATTGGCTGGCCCTCCTGGTGTAGCTGGTGCTGATGGAACAAGAGGAGAGAGGGGAAGTCCTGTATGTATGAAAAACACATTTATTTGCATTTTCTTTGATGGAATATTTATTTGCTTCTAACACTTCATTTGTTATTCAATTAAACATTGGTGAAACTTCCCAGGTTTGAATTTATATTTTTGAAAGGATTTACTCTGTTTTATTTCATTTATTAGGGTGACAGGGGACAAGAGGGACCATTCGGGCCAAAAGGTGAAAAGGGTGACAAGGTAAAACACCAAAAAAAACAAAAAAATGTCATTGCTTAACCTTTCATCGGTTCATCAACGTCTAAATAATGTTTATCTTGCTGTCATTAAATTAAGAATATAATCATCTCCTGCTGTCTTTAGGGTGAAGTAGGAGCCAGGGGACTGCCCGGTGTGCCTGGAAATGTAAATTACATTAATAATAACACACAAAAATGTCTAAATAGTATTACTACTCCAGTATGTCACACATATTGGGAATATTTTTGCTTTACAGGTGGCAAGTGTCATTCCTGAGCCGGGTGAACCAGTAAGTTGACTCGCAACAAAACAATGTCAATGAAAAATATTAAACAAAGTCCTTAACATATATAAAATATATAACAAATTATGAAAATAATAATGAAACATTCATGTGGTAATCCTTATAACGCTTCCCTGATATGTTCATTTAAACTCACGCATATTGACTTTGTTGTAACTTGTAGGGAAAAACAGGAGAAAAAGGAGAAAAGGGGGACCAAGGACAAACTGGAGAAATGGTGGGATTTTTTTTTCAATATAAATGTTTATATTTCATAACTTTCTAAAAATAATACATTTGTCAGATTCCTTTAAATGGAGACAAACTACATGTGGCAATGTGCACAGAAATCCACTAGATGTCGGTAGAGATACAATAAGAATATTCTCAATCTGTACCGTACACAAGCAGGAGGGCTGAGATGCTTACCATTTAAAAATAATAATAATTTGTTTTAAGTTTCTCAACTTGTCTCATATTATAATATAATTTTTAGATATTAATGGTAATATATCATAGCTCATTAATATCTGTGTAAAAATAAATACGGTATCAACATAGAAAACATGTCGTACATAACCTTAAATGAATGCTTTACTCCTCCATCCTTCATTTTTCGTTTATGGACATTACATATATATAATTTTTTTTTACCATTTTAATTTTGATTTTTTTTAATGAAAAGAGCTTTATTGAAGTGGTGTCTTAAAAAAAGAGAAAAAACAGTCCAAAAAAATTAAGAAAAGAGAAACAACAAATGTGATCAAATGTGCTCTTGAATATGCTTCGTCTGAAGGGCCCGAGGGGATTACCTGGGGAGCAAGGCCTTAAGGGTCCACCTGGACTAGCGGTAAGACTGTGCTAGTAAAGACATAAGAGCAATAATTACATAGATCAATTAATCAATCAATCAATTGATCGTATTTGACTTGACCTTTCTTCTT
The DNA here is from genome assembly GCF_024500385.1 of Phyllopteryx taeniolatus. NCBI lineage: Eukaryota > Metazoa > Chordata > Actinopteri > Syngnathiformes > Syngnathidae > Phyllopteryx > Phyllopteryx taeniolatus. The sequence goes on along the minus strand of NC_084522.1, from coordinate 7,583,995 downwards.
TGTAGGGTCCAAAAGGAGACATAGGACTTCAAGGAGAGACAGGACGTGTTGGGGACCCAGTGAGTTTCATGGATTTAAAGTGATTCACCGTAAGAAGCCTAATAATCGTTGAGTGAGTAAATAGTATAGTAACCACTAATGTGTTTGCTCCAGGGGCCTCCTGGTGTAGCTGGTCCTCAAGGGCCTCGCGGGCTACCGGGCAACGTGGTACGTCTACATGTACAATTTGTGTGACTAAACACAAGTTCACAATGTCAGTTTTTTTTTTTTTTTTTTTTTTTTTTGATGACACAATGTTTTTTTTTTCGTTTTTTTTTTAAGGGCATACCAGGCATCACTGGGCCTCCTGGTCCAGCTGGAGAGAGAGGAGACAAGGTCCCCCAGTTTATTTTCACATGGTTTAATGATACGTTTATATGCGGGAAGAAAATAGACTCTAAATACAGTACAGTATTGTATAGGGTATTTAAATTGTATTTTTAAATTGGTAAAATGGTTATGTTGAAACATACCTTTTTAAAAAAAATAAGTTATATATTTAAAATTGCTATTTATATTTTCAAGCAGCCAAATGAGTTATTATTATTATTGTCGTAAATGTCGTAAAATAATGATAAATGCCTATACTTTGATAATTCTAATATTACAATAATAATAATAATAATAATAATAAAGTTATTGGCAATATAAATACAATAATTGTAAAATATTATAAATATTATATAATAAACACAGACGGTATTATAAATCAAGCAACTGAATTTTGCATGGTTTATTGCATTAACATTATTATTATTATTATTAGTAGTAGTAGTAGTAGTAGTAGTAGTATGTTGTTGTTGTTCGTGACATATTAAATACTATTTTGTTTTATTATTATTTGTATTTTATGACTATATTTTTTTGTTTACTGGTTAGAAATAATTGTAAGACATCATCATAATACTAAGACTACTATTACTAACAACAACAACAGTATATTATTAAGACAACATAGTACTAAGTGCTCTTGTTTTAATGTACCACCAACTTTATTTATTTATTTATTTTTTAGGGAGAGTCAGGCAAACCAGGGCAAGCAGGTCAACGAGGACCACCTGGAGAGCCTGGTTTGATTGGACCCCAAGGACCAACAGGGAAAGGAAAAGATGGACTAACTGTAAGGAACCCATTATAAAATGCACATATTACACCTTACAGTACCCACGACTCTCAACAGGATAAGCGGCATTGCAAATGGATGGATGGATTATTACAGTTTTTCTTTATAGTGTTAATTCAAGTGTTTGCAGTCATTACCCTTGAATGAAATGTGTTCTATTTGTATTAGTGTATGAAGTGACAGGAAATATTAAATGATCATTCAATCTGTATTGATTTGTAAATGTTTTAATAACAGCTTTTTACTCTCTTTAACTCTAGCAAAAAAAGTGTCTTTTCTTCCACACATATTGTGCTTGTAAACATGCACCGTGTGGCATACTTGTTGAACCACAGCACAACACAACACAACGAGACTGAGTCAGCACATATTGTGCTGCTGCCTAACGTGTTCCTTTTTTTTTCCCAGCTCAGAGCTGCTGACGAGGCGCGGGCCAACAGGAAGCACGCTTAGTTTTTCTTTTATTTCTTCTTTTTTTTTTACAACAGCCAGGTGTGGCCCCAAGGCCTCGCTGTTGCCATTTATGTCCATAAAGAATGAACTCGTACACACTTTCTAATGCCTAATGATTCAGCCTTAAGAGGTTTAAATGAGGTGTTTGTGTGTCTAAGATGTTTAATTGATGTACTTTGTGACATGACAGGGAGAACCAGGATCACGGGGAAATGAAGGACCCCCAGGACTGAAGGTAATGGGATTTTTCTTTGTGTGCTAATGTGAGAAAGAGGGAAAAAAATGGAGATACGGTACGAACAGTTAACTATCTTTAGCCTTGTACAGAAGTAGTTAAATTTGCCTCATACAAAAGTCCGCTGGCTTAATACTAACTCACAAAATGCCATAATGGGCTGACAAAACTAGCATCAATGTTGCGTTGTTATAACCCTTCAAATGACGGATATTTGAACACAGTGCAGCAACACATGTAGACCAACAATATAACTGTTCTCACAGGCATATATTATTTATCCCCTGTGAAGAACTGCGGATATTACTACAGTTGTGAAACTCTTCTTCGTGCATGTCTGTATCAAACTGCCCCCTGGTGGCAAATCAACTCGCACCACTGTAACAGTAAAATGAACAATTCATTGTTTTCCGAGACAGATTCTGATATTCAATGCACAAAACAGACCAAAACATTCATGATAAATTCTCATAATTTAGGATGAGGAATATGCAATTAGCTTGGTTTATGTCCCTCAGGGCCCCCCGGGGGCGAGAGGAGAGCCAGGCGTACCAGGGGACAGGGGCTCCCCAGGGGAAGGCAAAACCGGACCTCAGGTATGATCACCTGTACAGGCCACTTCCACCATACTGTGCTGTTTGCATTTAGAACATTTCTGCAATTACTGTTTTGGTCTTTTTACAGGGCCCTCCTGGAAATAATGGGAATCCTGGAACTCCTGTATGTTTATTTTTATGTATTCTATGTATATTTATTGTATTTTATTATTATGTAATTTTATTTATGCATTTCAAAAAATGTATGTACCTACTTACACGTAATTTTTATTTTTATTTATTTTCACTGATTTTCAGGGCTTGAGGGGTCTACCTGGCATTGCAGGTCCCGATGGCCCCCCAGGACATAATGTGAGTCCAAACACGGCACTGTCTTGTTTATACGAATACATACATTTGATAAAAAAATTTGGACTCCGTGGGGTTTAAAATATAGTATTGTACATGTAATCCACCACTAATTAGGGACTACCAGGAAGGCCGGGAGAGAAGGGATCACCTGGAGAGCCTGTATGTATGGATAGAATGACCTCTAAAGCATGTAACATTTTGTTTTTCTTTTAATACATGGTCCTAGATAACCACAATGTATCCCACTGGGCATCCTGCAAATGAGTTTGATACTTTATGGTCATCTTCTCTAGGGAAAAGCAGCAGACCTTTCTGACATAAAACTTAAGGTAAGCTCCGCTGCTTGTTTCGAGATAAAATAAATAGTTATGCCGAGATCATACAGTAGAAGCCTTTTTTTTGCATCTTTTAGGACATCTGCTCTGACTGCCCAGCGGGTCCGCCTGGGCCAGCTGGTCTCCCGGGACTGCCAGGTGACAAAGGACAACATGGATCTCCTGGGAAAGATGGTCAAGATGGCTACCAAGTAGGGCAAAGTCATTTGTATTCTGGATTGTCGTTAATATCACCTCTCCCCTAATGTAAAGTCAATCGAGTGTGTGTGTGTGTGTGTGTGTGTGTGTGTGTGTGTGTTTGTGGGCGCGGGCGTGGGTGTTTGTGTATTCATTACGCCTAAAACAAGGCATGAGGTCCAAGTTACTAATGTGTTCTCATCGATCAACGTACGCCCAAACACAGTCTGCATCATTAGTAGGGCCTCCTCCGGGGGCAGTAGTGAGCAATTAGGGCACACTTAGTCTTCCAAGACGAAGACTGATTGTCTGTTGTGTCATTACAGGGCGCACCAGGACTACCGGGACCTCAAGGACCACCCGGGGCTGACGGTGGAAAGGCAAGTTAGCACAGTAACGCTTTTCCTTGTTGCTGACACAGATGCTAATTAATATTTTTTGTTGGTTTGTTTGTTTGTTTTTTGCTTGTTCAATTAACAGCCCAAACTATAATTTTATGTTATGTTGAAGATATTACATCATCAGATTTTAAGAAAAAAAAAGAAGTTTTATTCTAAAGGGACCCTGGGAAAAAACATTCAGATTTTTTTTTTGAAATTATGTCTTTATTTTTCCAATTCACTGCCAGCCCTCCCAATTAACGTGTATATTTGACTTCTAAATCCGTCAATGGCAGTGAATGAGTTGCAACAGTCAATTTATTTCCGCTGTCAATGTTTTTTTTGTTTTTTTTCCCCCCCAGGTAACAACACATTGTAAAACACTGTATATTACATCAACAGCAAACTATATTGAAAATGGTACACTTTTCCCTATTGATTAGTATTTTGGGATTTTTATTTTCATTAAAAAAAAAAATCTTGTCATTGATACTCCACTTTAAAAAGTTTTACCATTTTCGGATAATTCCTGAAACTTAAATGCGACATATATGCATTTTTATATGCATTTCCTGTCTCATGCAAATAAGCCACTCCTCACTGAACCCCCTCTACTGTGAGGCCAATGCCAAGTAGGCCTTTCGTTAGCATGACGACGACGAGCGAAGCTAGGGGTTTGTGACAAGGCGACTGACCAAGACTTGCCCAGAGTGTGAAGAAAGTAGCGAGTGCACATGAAAACAGTGCAAGGAATGATTGTATTTTCACTCGTGGAAGCAGCACTTCTTCATCGCCCAACAAAGCTACCAAGTCATTTATTTGCAGAAAATTATTCATCCTCAAATTATAATATGAAGTTTATTAATTTACCCCCACAGGGACTTAAAGGTGAGCAAGGAACTTCTGGAATGCCAGGAGATAAAGGAGAAAAGGTAGAGAAACAAACATTGATTTCATCAATATTTGGCATATGTTATGTATTAATAATTTCTTCTTCATTTCATAGGGTCACCCTGGACCTCCAGGCCACCCCGGACCTGCTGGAATGATGGGCACAGCGGTGAATTGCTCTTTTACATTTTTACCCATAAAGCATGCTTCAAATAGTCTCCGAAACAGAGCATATTTACTTTATTTAAATAACATTGTGTTCGTGTTCAGGGTAATGATGGACAACCTGGTCCTCCTGGTCCCCAAGGACCCCCTGGAGAAAAGGTCAGGCCAGAAGTCTTGCACTTTCCCACTTATAAAAGCCACGTGTCATTAGTCTACAAACCTCCTCTCTATCATATGGGTCACACTTTAATAGTTGCGGTTTCTATTGCTCACTTTATCTTTTCAATGATTCTGTCTGTTTGTTTTTAACAGGGCAAAGAGGGTCTCAAAGGGATTCAGGGTCCTCCGGGTCTTCCTGGCTTGATCGTAAGAATAATTGTGCAGCATCCAAAGTACAACGTATATACGTTCAACTGCAGTGTGGTCATAATGCCCTTAATTGGATAAAAATATTGTAGTACTGCATAATCACAATACATTCCACTCACCTGCAGGGTCCACCTGGAAAAATCGGAAAAGACGGCATACAAGGTGAACAAGGAGAACCAGTAAGTAAAAAAAAAAAAAAAAAAAAAAAAAAGCCTCATTTTATTTCACCTGATGGATGCTGTGATGCTTACATTTGAGTTTTTTTTTTTTATTTTTTTATTTATTTATTTATTTTTTGATACAAGGGCAAACAAGGTGAACCCGGACCACTAGGAAATCCTGGGCTCCGGGGACTCCCAGTAAGTAGCCTCCATAAACTTAACAAATGTAAAAACCACTTAAGGCAGCTGCTGCCAGTTCACGACTGCATCTCTTCCTGCTCAGGGCTTCAAGGGCCACAGAGGAGAACATGGTTCTCCCGGGTCAAAGGTAAGCGAAGCGATCATGAGTGAGCTACACTGTATTTCACAGTGTATAAGTGAATTACAGTATATAACGGTAACAGTGTAGTTTCCAATTTAGATTTTCCTGTACTGTATAGAGTTTTACTGAGTCCCTAAACAGAACATTTGCAGTAAGGGACAGGAATTGTAACTGCCTCGCATACTCGTCACTTCCATTTGGTAAATAAATACAGCTCAGCCTCTGGCTGGTGGACATCATGGCTAATGAGATGCTTCTGACAGCATGACAAACACATTATATATGATGAAGCACCAAGTATCTTTCATTCCCTAAAAGAAGATATTGTCAACTCTTGGTGTCATACTTTCCTCATCAAAATTCCAATTTTATCCTTTTTTTTTTTCTTCTGGATGAAATACAACTTTTTTTCTCTGACTATTATTACTTCATTCTCATAAGCCTCCTGTGGACTAGTATTGAGAATTAGCACTTGTGCGAAAACACTTAAAGCAATGTGATGTCCAAATAAAATAAATATTTTTAATGCTCCTTTGAGGCTAATACTTAATTAATTATTAATAATAATTAATAAAAAATTGTGTCATTTTAGACCAATGAAGCCATTTCGTCCTCTAAAAACATGCATGTTAAAAACTACAATTTTGATAATAATTTCTGCAAACTAGGACAACTGCAAAAATGACCCATAAACTAGTTTATGGATAGATATAGCTAATATCTCAATCTCATTGTCAAATTACAACAAGATTGAACTCGGAAAGAAGTGCAATACATATCAAATTTATCAAGTTCATGCTCACATTCTCATGTATTTATTATTTACATCTTATGTCATATATAGCATACAAGTCCTTTAAGCTGTTATATCATGTGTCAAACAGGGAGAAGATGGAAAGCCTGGATTACCTGGAAGGGATGGCAAACCTGGCAAGGAGGTACAGTGTGTTTATTAACATTGTTTAATAAAGTAAGTATGTAACGCTCATGACTTGTCTGTTTTGTTCACGCATATATCAACTATAGAAGCATAGAGAAGGTGCTTTATTTCCTTACAACAAAAATAAAGTAGGACGCTTGAAAAGCCTACAATGAATGAATAAATCCTCTCACGCTGTATTGTAGACGCTGTATTGTAGACATAAATATTGCACCGTAGAAAGTCCTGGACTGTTAAAACTACATAAAACATTCTTCAGGGTGCAGCATTTCTTCCCTTCGTCTCCTGGAATTAAGCCCACCAATGACTAAAACAAGCTTGGAGCAGAGTGCCAGAATAACCTTTAATCATCGCTATATTTTACTGTGTAACAGTTTAAAATATTACACTGTAAGAGCTTTCTACATTGTGACAGTTTTGTCCTATTTACCGTCAAGAGGGAACAAACATTTACACTATCTGCATTCACGTGTAAAGGCCAGAGCACGTTTATTCTTCCATGTGTATACTGTATTTCTAAACTCTTGTTTCGTGATGGCAGGGTCCAAAGGGGCCTCCAGGACCAGAGGGACTTGTTGGACCAAGAGGAGAGACAGTGAGCATGAACGCACGACTCAGCACAGTGTCATGTCAAGAAGAAAGATTTATTGATATATGGAAATGAGTTCATCACTTCCTCTCTCTTTGTTTCTTTCCCTCTCAGGGAAAGCAGGGTGAACCGGGGCCGTCGGGCAAAGCAGGTCTCCCAGGAACTCCAGTGAGTTATCTGTCGCAACTTCACACTATGCCAGCTCTATTTAAAAAAAAAAAAAGGAAAAATATTCTGTAACAACAATATCAAGGTCTGCAAAGAGCCACACTGTCACGATAACAACTTTGACTGATGGTGATGTTATGTTGCTTGGCAATAAATAGAAGAAAAAACAGGAAAACACACGTTTGCCGAAAGGGAGCATGCCGAGGGCACGTGAAGTATTGCTTCATCTCGGAGATGAGTTGTCAGGTTTATTTTTTTAAGTTAGTTGCTAGAAAATGATTGCGATGGAACATCAGGGAAAATGATCCAGAAGGTTCACATATGATATAATTTAAAGGCCTTTATATAAACATATTTTACATGAATTAAAAGTAAATAAAATAGAAAAAATATTATTATTTTTTTTTATTTTTTTTTTTTTAAAAGACCCAGAATAAACACAAATGTTTGACTGGCTTTAGTGGGAATTGGTTGAGCAGTTTTAGTGATTGGTTATCAACTGTTGGCACCGTGGAACCCGCATTTTCTATTTTCACTAAGATGCGACTCACTTATAGAAGTTGGAAACAATAAAGAACATGTATTGTTCAAAAAATAGCCTTGGAAAACATTTGACTATCATGTTTTTAAACATAACTACTCGCGCTTAAATGTTTAAAGTGCATTTCAGAGCACCTTATTAAGAAATTGAGGATGAACAGACTGTAGCTGGATGTTTATATTACTATAAAAATATATATCTTGGCACTGCTCTCTTTTTATGAAAGTGCAACATCAATAGTTTGTTTTCTTTTTAGAAAATGATAGCTGCAGACAAAAACAATTGTAACAGTAGGAATAGTCGGAATTATTATGCTATAATTTGTTTGTAGTACCTGTCCACAACCCATGCAAAAGGGTGGTAACTAACTAACTAACTGAACATGATTTCTCATGTTCAAACTTGGCAGGGATAGCATGAAAGCAAACCTTCATGCTAGAATGGGGAAAATAACTTTAAATTATTTCCTTTGGCTTTAAAGTTGAATTCCCATTGTTCATTTTTACAATGTACCTCTTAAACTAAACCACCTCAATGTAGACAGATGACTCGCTCAGTGACTGTTGCTTACTTGCAGACACCTGTCTCTTCAAAGTGCCTCCCGAGTCCTCTTCAAGCTTGTGAAGCCTCTGCTCTCCGTGTAATTGAGTGATTTCACACTCAAATGATATCAGTGCACTTGTGTAAGGAGTGCAGGGTGATACAAGGACCAGGCCACAAACACTGGAGTGCGGATGGAGGGAGACTGCAGGTCCTCAGGCTGATAAATGGTTTCCTGGGAAGAGGTGGTGGGCGGGCAGATCGGATGGGAGCTACATCAGTCAGCAGAGGGAGCAGATAATCAGAAATGGCCTCGAGAAGAGAAGAAGGAAGGAAACTGAGAGGTTTAAATGAGGAGAAAGTGTAGTAGTGAAAAGGCAGGATAGTGTAATAACCCCAATTGTCAACACTTTTCTTCATTCAGTAAACGTTGAATGTTGCCACGTAAATCCAATGTTCTGTCATTTCTGCAAATACTGAATAATCCACGCTGGTCCTTGGCCCTTATAAATGTTTTAAATCCATTCTAGATAGTAAACCACACAGAAAAGATTGCTTTATGAGATTTTGATCCACGGTACTGCACCATGGTGATAAGAACGCTAAGCTAAATGTTAATCTCGCTGAATCCTCTCTAAGGAGCAGGGTTTTTGGAGTACACTTAAGTACGGGAAGCAGTATTTTGTGTGTGATGAACAGCCATGTCTTTGCCACTCAGGGGATGCGAGGGGAAAGAGGCGAGCCCGGAAGTCCAGGATTACCGGGCTTCAGTGGACCTAAAGGGCCTGCAGTAAGTGTTCGTTGGTTAAAAATATTTCCAAATCTAAACCTCTCCAATGTTGACATGTATCCTGATTTCCAGGGTCCACATGGTCCAACTGGTCCAGAAGGGAAACAGGTAGCTAACATAAATACCTTATATTATTTAATGTACAGTGCATTCTGGTATTGCAAGTTTGTTTTTTTACATCTTTGGGGTCTTGTAGGGAATGCCAGGCCGAGTGGGTGATCGTGGCCTCCACGGGGCAAAAGTAGGTACCGGGATGTACAAGGATGAGGTTCTACACACAAACACAACATTCAAATGTTCTTATCTAATTCAGGGTGACTCAGGCATGAAAGGAGATAAAGGACAATCAGGAGAACCAGGTATGCCAGGAAACACAGGACCACCCGGCAGAAAGGGCCACACTGGGATGATGGGCATGTCAGGACCACCTGGTGAAATGGGATCTCCTGGGCCACAAGGACCTTCTGGGAACCCTGGAATCCCAGGCCCGAGGGTGGGTTCCTCTCCCTATAAAACGATTTCCGTATGCATGAATGAGGTGATGCAAACAATTCAGTCATGCGGCATCATCAACATCTGACCAGGGGGAGTCGGCATCACTGGAGCAGATGAGAAGGCTCATTCAGGAGGAACTGGCTAAGCAACTGGACGGTGAGGCAGCAGTTCTGCTGGGGTTCTCATCATGTCTGAAGAGCCAAGAAGTGTTACTTAGAAGTGTTTCTTTTGTGCTTCCAGCCAAATTGGCCTACCTCATGGCTCAGATGCAACCAGCCCACGTGAAGAGTTCGGTAGGACGCCCAGGACCACCCGGCCCTTCAGGTAAAGACGGCAACCCTGGACGAACTGGCCCACCTGGTGAACCGGGAATACCTGGACTGAATGGAGGCGAAGGAGTGAGGGGACCCATGGGCCCTAAAGGTAGAACACTCATTGCTTTTTAACGAATGTATAGGCAAGTTCACATGGTTGACTTTTGTGCAGCCACCATGTGATCGTTTCCCATGAGTGATCTCAGCTGTCAATGGTCATCTGTCTCAGTGTTCCCTATGATTGATTGGTGACCAATCCAGTGTGTAGTCTGCCTTTCACCCCCAAAGCATTTGGGGTTTATAAAACGGTTCATAAAGCCTTGCCCGAAAAGAGACAGGAAGTTTGCCATTTTAGTTTCAAGCATCCATTTCCATTGGGCCTTAATAATGAACTTCTACCAAATTTTATACTAGACACATGGGTTGCGTTAATTTTGTGGAAAATGTAATTTTTTTGTTATTGTATCTGCATATGGAGGTTAAGGTTAAGTTGGATGATTTGCCATAAAACCAAAAACTAAGATCCACAAGGTCCAAGCCAGACCAAATGTATTGGTTAGCAAAGGGACTTTTTGAGTCTATTTAAAAAGCACCCAAGAAATGTTCAAGTCAGAGGTATTAGAAGGTGAAAATATGTTCTTAATCCAGTCAATATTTGGACGCGGTTTCTGTAATGAGGAACTCTAGTTGGTAAAGATATGTATATGAATATGTACTGTATTATGGGTAAACCTGTCTCAGTAGTTGTGATTGGTGTTTAGAACTCAGCAACCAAGTCTTTGAATGACTGACATAAAATAATGCAATGATCCTACAATTGTATCGCTCCTTCCAGGTGAAAAGGGTACTAAAGGAGACAAGGGAGATTCTGGGGTTGGTGAAAGAGGAGAGCAAGGCCCTCCTGGTGCAATGGGTAATAACCACATGAAAACTTTCAACTGGACACAGCTTACTGTTATTGGATTTGCACTGAGCTATCTTGAGAGCTAAAGTGCTTCTGTCTACGACAGGTCCAGCTGGTATGCCTGGTTATGGTAAAGATGGAAGCCCAGGACAAGCTGGAGCCCAAGGAGAGCCAGGAAACCCAGGCCCCCACGGTCAACCCGGCCCTTCAGGACCATCTGGCCAATGCGACCCCTCTCAGTGCGCCTACTACGCCAGCCTTGCGAACAGACCTCACACCAAAAATGTCAAGGGGACTTAAAATTACAAAAAGATGACACCAAGAGCTTGAAGTACAGCTGTATTTATGAACATTGTCTGAATCAAGAACATTTTGGGGGGAGAAAAAAACCTCACTTTTGGAGGACTGAAGCAATAAGTGCTGATGGTCATTATTTGTTTTCTTTTTTTTGTTTTTTTGGGTATGATGCTTGCAATTAATGGGGGATTGGACGCTGGGGACTTTTTAAAATGGAATGTGGGGTAAAGAGGGCAGCTAAATATGTTTTCCTGACTTGCATGCTTCCTGTAAAATATATCAGGAGACAAGATGGAAGATGCGGGTCCCTCCAGGTATGTCAAGCTATAGATTTGTCTCAGTGTCTATTACTGCTCACTAGAATGATCAGATGCTGGTCAATCTGTTGGGTAATCGCTCGGTGTTGGGGTTATTATTTTGCTGATATTGGGTTGGGGTGGGGGGCTTTGGGAAGCCATGTTTGGATTATTAGGCAGTATTAACAATTGTTGATGGGAATGATGGTAGACCATATTTGTGCATTATGTAGCCTCAAATGGGATAATTTTTGCCCAGCTTGTCCAAAATAGAGGTAAGTAGTAGTGGCCTCTTTTTGATGCGTTTAAGCTTTAACAATGGAAGAAACCTACTGCCATGCAACTCACCTCCCACCCTCCCAACTCATTGATTTGAGTCTTTCTACCTCTGGGAGAGATTGGGACGGTTTTTAATTCTAAGATCTGGTTTGTTATATATATATAAAAAAGGAAAAAAAATCAAGACTTTGCAAATGATTTTGCACGGATTTAAAAGTGAGTGACAAATTTCTGAAAGCACTTTCTGTTTATTAAAGAGGACTAACCTGGCACGTCTGTCAGCGCATTGACTTGAGTGTTGAACCTCTCGGCTCTTTGCTGTCAGCTAGCTTTTTTGAAAGACTCGTTGCTTCTCACCACTTTCTCGTGTGCCACTTTATGAATCTTTCGTGAGACTTCATAAGAGCTTACACATGAAAGGGCCAAGTAAGCTAACTTTTTTTGTCCCCCAGTTTCTTGTTATATTATCAAATGTGCTGGTCATCACACAAAAAATATTTCACAAAAATAAACTCAAGAAGGAATTTTTGGGACTTGAAAACCCAATAAACGAGAGAAGATATTGGATTAACTATTGCTTTACGCTCTATTGAGCTATTATTGTAATTTATGTGACGCCAAGATAATGCATAACTTCCAAATAAATGATCCCATCTTTATGTCTGTTATCTTCTTTATCTTTCTTTGAGATGGTCAAACAATTAGTCATGTCTCTTAATTTTCTAAAGGATTTTACAGCCCTCAGTCAGACATGCCTTAGTAACGCATGTAATGTACAAAACACAGAACCATTTACTGTAGTTACCTTTGCTGATTTGAAAAGCATATTTCAAGTCCCTTTATTCAGTACTGCAATAAATTCTGTTTTTATCTGGGGAAAATGGTGCTATTTTTTTCCCTTCAAATAGTAGCATATTGTAAGTATTTGAAAGACTCATGTAATGTACTGTACTATAAAGACTGGAATAAATTCATTTCAAACCACAGTTGTAGGCTTTGATTGTGAAGAGATGACAGCTAGTGTATTTGATAATAGATTGCAAGCACTCATCATCATACAATTAGTTTCAGGGTTAATCACCTATCCTTTACTGGATTGTATTTTCTGGTTTGTATACCCTCACCCTTGTGGCTGTGAGGCACAATAAGATCATCCTTGAGGTGGTTTCTATGTGAGGTAGTATTTTTGAGCTGAATGTTTGCAGTGTGTACGCACTGGGGACAATATTGACTTTCCTTTGTATCCAGGCAACAAGGGATGACATCTTGACTAACCTTTCTAAGGGACTTTCTGTCTAATGAATGACTATTTCACAGGATAGCATTCATTTTAATTGCGGCATGATGATATCATTGGTTGCCGCTTCGTGACAGAGATTGGCTCTACATTTGGATTGCAAGGTATGCAACAATTCCAAAACATATGGCTTTATTACATTGAAAAAGAACATTCCTATGATATATCATGTCATGGTTCTACATTAACAAGCACATTGTTAGCCTGTGGTCTGCACTCCAACTGAAATTTGGGTTTTTAGTTTAATTGAAGTTTTGTCTTGGATGAAAAAACAACAAAAGATAATTCCCCTAAATTCTCCCAACTAGGCTTGTAATTGCACTGAGACTCATTGGTTGAAAACCCTGTTCGGAGCTATAAAAGAATACACGTTTGAGTATTCTGTGAGCTTTTTCAAAACAATAATATATGCTGTGCGAGAGAGAGGTCTTTTTCTGTTTTACAGTTTGTTTGTAATTGTTTTGCTAAAGGTATCAAAGTCAGAAGCTCGTTCTTGGGAGCATCTTTTTAGTACACACCTTCAGATAAGGTCCCATTAGGGTTGCACAAAAGTCCAAATGTCCAGACAATATCTGCAGTTGTGCCTTGTCTTGTTTCCCTTTGTGTCGCTAACATCCACAGTTCCAATGTAGACTTCTCAAGAAGATAAAAACTGGACTTGTGGGCCAGCCTAGAAACTCCGTCACTTGAAGGTTGAAAATCTGAGTGTGCCAAATGAGCAGTGGTGTGTCATTTCTTTTTGTAAGCAGCCGACTTCTTCCCGCTGTACATGAATAGAGCTGGTGGATTTCTGTTTATGCAGGTCGATGGGTCACAAAGACCTGGTGGACCAGAGGGACCTTTTGGACCGGCCGCGCCTGGGACTCCGGGGCTTCCTTGTTCACCACGTTCTCCGTCCCTGCCATCCTTGCCAATGCCAGGCGCACCTTGGGCACCTAAGGTAGTGTTAAAACAAATGGTATAAGTTATCTTTATCTGCTATAACTTTGTAACCATGTAGGTAAAGGATACAAGTAGCTAAACCAAAACCTGGTTTGCTTTGAATCGTAACATGTCAACTGTTATTTTACCTGGTGCACCTGGTAGCCCTGCGCTTCCTTTGATTCCAACACCATCTTCACCCTTATCTCCTTTATCTCCCTTTGCTCCAGGGTCACCTACAGAAAGCAGCCAATTGATTGGGAGCTGGGAACATACTGACCAGCATATTCTGGTAAATTCAGCAGCATTTATATCATACTGACCTTTCTTGCCCGGTGCGCCTGGGATCCCAAAGTAGCCCGGATGGCCTTTGGCACCCATCGACCCTTGAGCTCCTGGGGGTCCTGGTGCTCCGTCGGCTCCAGCAGGGCCCGGTGGTCCCGCTAGTCCTGGGATGCCTGGGGCTCCAAGGGCAGCGGGCCTCTTCAGGAAGTCTTTCATGAATTCTGCTAATTGTTCTGCATTGGCAATAGAAGGATCAAGTCAACTTGTCCTGCAATTTCAAGTCAAAGTGCACAAACTGTACCTTCAACAACAGCCAAACACATCTCCCGAAGCTTGTCATCGCTAACCTTTGGCCCCTGTGAGTTTATAAATGTGTGTTAGTACTGTTTGTATTTGAGAGAAACTTATGGCAATGTCATCAGGTGCAACACTTACAGGCAGACCTCTGGGGCCTGGTGCTCCGGGTAATCCTGGCTCACCCTCCAGCCCTCGGGCTCCCATTGGACCAGCCAAACCCTCGTGACCTGGCTGACCTGGTCTTCCTTCTGCTCCGGTTGCTCCTCTCAGGCCCTTTCCTCCATGCTGAATAGGACAGTGTAATGCAATGCCAGTCCACTCTTACACTACCAACAACTATATGTCCCACATAAATGTGGTCTGCTTAGGTGTGGATTTTTATTTAAAAAAAAAAAATTCTATGGTGGTCCCAATAGTTAGTGATATGAATTAACATGATAGTTGTACCTCTCCTTTAATTCCAGGAATACCAGGTGGGCCCTGACAGATACAAAAAAAGGAACGGGTAGGTGTGATGTTTGATTCAAACTAATATTAAGTCAAATGTAGTGGTTACGAGACAAAAATATACCTGGTCTCCTTTGACTGCAGGATCTCCAGGAAGACCTGTATCTCCCTAGTCACAAAAGAATATTGAAAGGTTATGTTATATTCATTAAATATTAATATCTATATTTCCAAAGAGCAGTAGGCATACCAAACTTCCTTTTGGTCCTTCTGGTCCCATCGGTCCCTATACACAGCACATTATTAAACATACTTTGACTTACATTTGCTAAGTGATATTTTAGGGAAAATTATTCTGTCTAACCTGATCCCCCTTGTGTCCTGTGTGACCCTTCATTCCTTTTCCCCCAGTGTTGCCTTTCACTCCCTTTTCACCCTGTGAGGATCAGTTTCACACCATTTTAAATCAATCTGTTAATTTGTCATGGGAACATCACTTTGGTTCAGCCCCATTGATAGCAAAATGGTGTCACCTCGATGCCTGGAGGACCCACAGGCCCCACTGGCCCTTGTTTCCCAGGTTCACCCTGAAAATGAATCACACATTCAATGAAAACCCCTTAAATCATAGACAAATACAGTAATGATAAGTAAATACCAACGCACAGTTGACCCTTTATCTCCTGGTTTTCCATCTTCTCCAGATTTTCCGGCCTCGCCCTGTACACATGCGTATATTAATATACAGTTAGCATTAAATGACAGATGATCCGAATTCAGGAAGCTCACAGTTTTGCCTGGATGTCCAGCTGGCCCAATGGCTCCCTCAGCACCAGTATCACCCTAGATAATGTGTTATGGCTCTAAATTATTATTTTTGGACACGTAACGTAGTCATTCAACATTAGAGAGAAGTTGAAATTAAAAGGATACCTTTTCGCCAGAGGGTCCAACTACTCCCTGCTTGCCCGGAAGGCCCTGAAGAGAAAAACATGAGAAAAGACCCTTAAAATATGTTTGGCCAAAAATAATTCCCAATATTTTTCCATTCACAAATTCGGATGCTGTTGTGAGGAAATTTCTCAAGGGCATTACAGAGACAGAGCCTTGCCATTGCGTAACATTTACGCACATTTAGACCGTTATTTATACATGCACATGTTAATGCAAATCTCCACTTTCCATAACACTTCCACAGATGATGTATGCTTTTTTTTTTTTTTTTTTTTTAAATCTGAAACAAATCTGGCATGGAAATTCTGTTTAGCAAAGTTTGTGCCTATGTGTGTGTAGCGTGAACTGTTGAGCAATGGCGTCACATCCTAGATGTGTATTGGGGACTACTTGACTTGGGATTGGCTATAGCAGATATTGAGCTCTATTGTTGCTTCTCAAAGAATAGTCTAAAATGTAGCAATCAACACAAATGAGGTTGAGCAAAACTAATCTGTCTTTCATTAGGAATAGTTCAGAAAACGACAAATATTAAGGTTACTTACAGGAATACCCACAACCCCCCTCACCCCGACTGTTCCAGCTGGACCAGGTTCTCCCTGTTGAATAGATTGAAAGTTTAGATGCACAAAAAAAGCTTATTATCATTTTACTAATGTATTTATTCATTTATTTTTAGCCGAGAAGTCACCTTGGCCCCATCAACTCCAGGAATTCCATCCATGCCATCTTTGCCTGGCACTCCCTGTCATGCCCCAATGTACAAATCAAACAAAAACAAAAAACACATTTGCGAGTGCTTTTTTAAATATGCAGCTGCATAAAATTCATACATATTTGAAAACCAATCAAGCTGACTTACAACATCTCCCTTTTCTCCTTGAATACCCTGCTCTCCTTGAGGTCCAATTGCTCCCTAAACAGGCAGTCCAATCATGAATTCCATATGGGAAATAACATTTGAAATGTTCTAAGGGAATACTCACTTCATCCCCCTTGGGTCCCTCCAAACCTTGACGTCCACGCAATCCCTCCACACCCTGAGGGTAGAAACACACTCATTAACACTTCCAGAGACCCTTACTAGGGTAGATGCACTGCAAGATTGCTTACAGGAGCTCCAGGTGGGCCAGTGGCTCCAGGCATGCCATTGAAACCTGGAGGACCCTAATACAGAACCGGCATTTATTAAAGGCACAAATCTATAGGTTGAATTTATGTGATCAGACCAAAATTGAACTTACTCTGTCTCCTTTCTCCCCAGTTGTACCAGTAAATCCAATGGGTCCTCTTTGACCCTGAGATAGACACATATCTCATGAAAGAATATAGAGGAAATTTAGACATAGTAAACCAACATTATGACAATGGACAGATCGTCTTACATCGTCTCCCATCCGACCTGGCGTACCTTGAGGACCTTGTGGTCCAGTCTCTCCCTGTGGAAACAATGAACATTATCATGTGTTCACAGTTAACTATTGACAATCAGTGTTGTTTTTGTTGGACTACATTTATGGTTTCCCTCAAGTACCTTTTCTCCAGGGATACCATCTTTGCCATTTTCACCAGGCATACCTTTGTGTCCCTGAGGGCAACAATCCAATAATTAGTGATCAATGTGTATTGAATTTGGCATTTTGAATTTAAAAGTCAAGGGTTATTGGTAACAGTCCACAGAAACCCTGATTAGCATTGCTCACCTTCATGCCTGGTAGGCCAGCCAATCCCTGGGGTCCAGCAGGGCAGGCTGCAGGACACTACAAATATATTATAGACTAATAATAATACAAAAAACCAAAACCTAAAACACAGCAGCTCTTCACATGAATGACAAAACGTTCTGTGACAATTTCGCAGCCATGCATCCAAGAAATGTGATAACAGGATGAAAGACAGAAAGACACTCACAGCTTCCCCACTTCCCTCACCGCTGGCACCAGGTGGCCCCTAAAACACAGCAGAGTCACATCTAAAACATCCAAAGGGGCTTTAGATGTTTCTACAGATCAAACACCAGATTCCCAGAGAAAAGCAACTGAAGAGCTGAGAGGCCAAGAAGAAAAACATTTGTGTTTGAATCAAACTGACGTAGACCAACGGACTGATGGCGGAAGTGCACTGACAATCCGTCCAGCCTTACCATCAGTATCTGTAAATCCAAATTTTAACACCCAGAAAACCACCAAGAACAAATGGTTTCAGTCAGGCTTTTCTTACCACTGGGCCAGGAGGTCCTGGAAGCCCCGGGAGTCCTGGGTTTCCATTGTCCCCTTTGGGTCCTGGTGCGCCCTGCAAGACGTGTCATCAAAACCTTTCATAGTAAAACTAAATGACCAATAATCTGATTAAAAATACTAGGGATGAGAATCGCGGAATAAGTGTCACAATAGATCAATTGCATTCATCTTGTCTTCTTTGATAATACCATTTAGAATTCTTGTTCAGCCAAATAATTTTGGGGGTTAAGAGAAGTTTTCTTAACAGGCTGACAGTTTTGGCTGGCACTTGAGAAGCCCTGACGAAGGTTGAATTGTCAGCCGAAACAATCAACCAGGTAAGAGAACTCTCTCTCCTCGAAACGTGTTTTGTCAAAACACAAGAAATCTAAAAACTTAAGTATTGCAATATTTCTAATGACACTTGGCATTATTTGTTCTCTGACCTCAGGCCCGATATTTCCTTCATCTCCAGGTATTCCTGGCTTTCCTGGCGGTCCCTGTTGGAAACAGACGCAAAGTCATTTACAGCAGCACTATATTGGGAAACTAGACTGTCGTCGTGAACACGTACAGCGGGTCCTTCACTTGCTGGGCCCTGTTAAGACACAACAGTATGAAAGACATTTGATTACGTAATGATTGTATTGAGACCATCGATTCGTTGTTAAAAGAGTGGCGTTGACTCACAGGAGGACCCGCAGGCCCGGGAAAGCCAGGGAGACCCTAATGGTTTAGGACAGACAGGGTAGTGTCAAGGTTAATTTATAAACTTGCATCTTATTGCTGGAAGATTATGAAGAGATTAAAATGGTTCCTTACTCTCTCGCCCACTGGCCCCCTGGGACCCATTGGGCCAGGAGAAGAACCCTGCAGAAAACAAACACAGATGGCAATGGCAGTGTAATTGATATCAAAAAGACCAGATAGTAATAGAGGGTATTTCTTACAGCTGGTCCTAGAAGACCAGGTAGGCCTCGCTGCCCAGGAAGTCCAATTTCTCCCTGCTCACCTTTGCTGCCCTGCGCAAGCGCACACAATGCAAACAGGAGAGCTTTATCTTCCTCGCTACATACAGCAGTTGGTCGACTGTGCAAAAGCAGTGACAGTGAACGTAAATCCTTGTTTCTCTGCTTGTTTAAGGCTGGATGGGACTATGATAATGAGATTGATGAGTTAACCTTTTGCTTGTTGGTGGTCTTTAGGTTGTTGATGCAAATATAGGCGTAACATATTGATTTTGTTTTTTTGAAAGAGTTATTTTGAGAGTGATGCAAGACACATCTGTAGTAATGATGATAAATGGTCATTGTTATTTCCCAAACAAAGAATAGGCCTGCACCATCGGTACATTACTTCTCTTGCATTAGTGCCGCAGCTTCCAAAAGGATTTGGGCATCCATCCTCATGTGTCTCATAGAAAAAAATAATTACAAGTATTAGATCACGTTCAGAGGCTGGCCGTTATCAGCCCGCCATCACTGCACTTCTATGCTTGGATGGGCTTCAGAATTGATGGTTTGACTGCTCTGCTTAGCCTTCCAAGGTTGACCGTTTGGGTGCCATCAATGGACCAAGGTTTACGTCTGTGGGTGTGAGTCACTTTACCTTGATTTAAAAGTCGTGACACAAAAGTAAAGCCATAGAGGAAGAATGGTCCTATTTTCGAAGGGGCAGTTTGATTTATTTTACACTTACAGTCGCACCTGGGCTGCCAGGAACCCCCGGAAGACCCTGGAGAGAAAATCAAACACTCAATAGAAAACTTTACATATAGGACTATATACAGTGTATATATATATATGGTCGTTTATCAGATGGTGGAAATTCTTACATCTCGTCCATCTCGGCCATCTTCCCCCGCAGGCCCACGAGGACCCTCAGGGCCGGTGGCTCCAGGGGGGCCTTGGATTAACCTGTCTGGCTGTGACAGGAAATGGACAGTCAGCAAAAAAAAAATAAAAAATGGCATATGCCTATATAATGATTAAATACACTTTTAATTTGGTGGTGTTCTAATATGGTGTACTGTATTCTAATACAAATCATAATGTGAATTAAGTATTGCTAGTATTGTGTGCAAATGGATAAATGTTTTCTTCTTCAACCATCAAGCCACCATCCTGAATTAGATTTGTAACAAAGCAATGAGGCGGTCAAGCAACCTCAGCACTGAAACAGAGTTTAAGCAAAAACAAAGTAGATAGATAAATACCTCAGCATTGGCAAACATCTGAAGGAGCCAGAGAAATCAGAAAAAATAGAAGAGTTAGTGAAAGTAGTCACACCCCCTCGTCACCATAGGAGCCAGCAGAAGCGCATCTGCTAAGAATCATTGCAGTGAGTTATCATGCTCTTATTTTAATACACAGCCCATTGTCCAAACACACCCCTTGTAAACACCGGCCTCCCCACGTTAGCCTGCAGCTCATCAGGCAAATGCATATATGAAGGTGATATGCTTGATTGAACACTTTGCGTAGATGCAAACAATAATGCTGCAGTGTCACTTTCATGACATCTTGTTAAATACTTCTCAATGAACAACCAAAATGTTGGAGGAAAAAGCAAACGAAATATATTGCTATCCCACTCGTTAACTTGCATGCTTGGGTGAAAATTGTGTCTCTCTCTTTCATTCACAACATACTGGATTGATAGACATGCTGTTTAAAACCATATTTAATTTAATTACAGATGCTTTTACAAACCATGAAAGAAAAATTAAGGTTTTTAAAATAATTCACTTACATTCTGCATTTGTTTTTAAACAATGAAAACCTATTAATTTCTCAACTTTTTGATTCTGTGGCAAACAAATTGCACACCTTACTTTTAAAGTCCAAATCAATCAAACAAACAAACAAAAAAATGCCAGTTTTAATGAGTTGCGTATGGGAATAGTGTGGATGATCTCTATCAAGAAATGTTGTGGCGCACACCATTTCTGGATAGAATCAAATTTAATATCTTTCTGGAATTTACCAATAGTGTGCAGGCTGACTAATATTCTCCATCTAACCAAATAAGATTGCTTAATGTTTAAAGTTACTTGTTAGCTAACTTTGCATTCAGGGTAACAGCACTTCTTCCCCTCCTTGTTCCCATTAGTGTATTGGTTACACTTGTATCGTTCCATCTCAGCATCTCTGCCTTTTTTCCTCCCAGCATGCAATAGGGCCGCTTGCTTCGCCGAAAACCACAAACCGCAGCAGATGCTGAGCACCTCTGAGTCACATGTACCTCGGTGGCAGGCAGCTCGTTGCAGCTCTCTCGCTGGGCTCTCTTTGGGTCGCAGTGAATCAACATCCACTGGAGCTCAAACTGAAACAAAGATATTAGTGCATAATTAAATGAAATACTACAATAGTTTGAGGAAATTAGATGTTGTTAAAGTCTGTCTTTTTTTTTTTTTTTTTAAACTATTGCAAAATTTTGGGACATTTTCTTAAGGCCCGCTACATACCAAGCGACACGGCTGAGCCAGATTGGAATGTTGCGCATGTGCGGGGTTCAGCAACTACCTTTCACGTGTGGCCGACTGACGGCCGACAGTTTAGCGGCGATTCAAAACGATCGCCAGTGAACGGCTCTGCAATGTCGCAGATCCATCCATCGAATCCATTTTCCATCCCGCTTATCAGCAGGGCCACGGTGCGCTTAAGCCTATACCATCTGACTTTTGGTCAGGTCGCCAGCCAGTGGCAGAACATTGCAAATGCACCAGCCAATTAAAAATACACAAGCTTTTACAAAAAGAAAAATATGTTTCTGGGTACTCGGCATAAGTGAGACCCAGCTGGCCGGCAGCTGCTGCGGCCTAAATATATAGTGTAGTCAACTGTAATTTTACAGGTACCTGTGGATAGAAAGCAATTGTGGAGAGTCGGAACACACGATTGCAGTCAATAAGTGAAGCGATGACTCATTGCCAGCAGCCTATTAAAATATCCACATTCTGTCATTTATTCTCACCCATTTCCTCTCTTGTGGCAATCCGCTTCTTCTTTCAAAATCCATGCCATGTTTTTATGGTTTAATTAAAAAAAAAAAAAATAGAATGTACAGTACAGTATATTGCATGAAGAGCCTCAAAGCCTAATATACAGTCGTAGTTTTTTCTTTACAGCCTTTCGGGAGATGTGTGGTGCTCAATTGCTAAGTGTGCAGGTGTGAGTCGCCAATTGTAATTTTTTTTGTGATATCAACTTCAGTCACACTTAGAGAATAATGCATTCATTTTAATGAGAAAATCTTTTGCAAAAAGTATGCAATTTCGTGATGAACCAAATTAAGATTGTTGGATGTTGGCAGAGACAGAGCTGTTCTTAGTAACATTCTGGTTTGGTTTGTTTTTTTTAGTCAGCAAGAGTATGATTTCCACTCAAATCTGTGTGGCCTCGGCCAATGAAGAACCCTTGAAAGGATCTGGATAAACGTCAAGTACCAGGGAGTAATTATCCTTTTCCGCATTCCTTAATTCTTCTGTAACTAAAACATCAATCATTGTTCTGCTGATTGCCCGAATTTTTTTACTTCCTCATAGTGAGGCAGACATATTCCACTTAATTCAGACAGTCAGGCTACCAAAAATGGTTCCTTGCCTGATAAAGTGCTTTTTAATCAGCGCCCACTATAGGTTGTTGTGATTCACTTACAGGTGTTCTTCAATGTGATTTTTCTTTCTTGGATTGTATTGGATGAACATACTGTACAGTTCAGAGAACATTGTTTCAAAAAGACAATTCGCTGTCATTGCTTACCACTACGGACGCCTCAGGGTCAGAATCCAGCCTGCCGATAAGAGTGTCTCCCTCTGTGTTAATGGGCCCCTTGCCCTTGATGGGCTTCTGGTCCACAGGCTGGCAGTCCACGTAGAGCGTGACCCGGTCGCGCTCTACGCCGATCATCACCTTGTGCCATTTGGTGTTGAAGAGCACCGACAGGCCAGGGAAGGTGACGGTCTGTAGGTTGCCATCTGGGCTCGTCAGGAAGTACTCCAGAGACTGCTGGTCACCGTTGAGCCTCATCCCGGCTTGTTTGCGGCCGTCCTCGTCCACTATTTGCCAGATGTTCCATACCTTGCTCACTGTGTTCTTGATCATGCGGAATGTTACCATGAAAGAGTACTCATCGGGGAAACCACGTGGAAAGTTGAGCCTAGGACCATTGGAAACTGGGGTTTAAATTACTGTAGCTGAATCAATGTCGTATTGAACGTACTGTACAAGTAGGTCAAATCCAGAACAATCTCCCACTCTTTAGAGGGTGAGACAATAAAAGCTGGGAATTTGGACTTTCTCCAGGGTTTCTGTTCTGGGTGAACAGCACCAACATTGAATGGGGAAGACTCTTTCACACAGTTTTTGAAAATTAGCGAAATCACAAATGTCAATGAAAAAAAGCGTCCCCAGCGTCTGGTGTGACGTCACTGGGTGCCGTAATCGCCGCACCCCCAAAAAATCAGGAAAACTGAATGGGTCAATTTCACGCAATACCTCCACAATTCAGTTCTACATAGTTCTTAGGCTTTGCATGTTTTCAGTAATTATTTTCAAGCATCAATGACGTGTTTAGAAACAAATTTGACCGGTTTGTCAATTGAATACCCATACCTTTAAGTATCAAAACTGTGCCTTGTTATTATTCCACAGTAAAAAAAATAAAAATAACCTCATGATATGATCGGTCAAAGTAAAGTCAAAGTTGCTGGTATAAAGCTGGCATAAAAATACCTAAATTAGACTCATCAGCTAATATAGATGTGTGTTACTATGTAATTATTCAAGCACTGTGGAATATGCTGCCTTGGTGGGTGTAATTCAATCTTTCACTTAAGCCAGCCTTTGCTCGCTGTGTTTTTTTTTAATGAGCCAGATTCGCGGTAGGTGGTGAATTCATAGATGGGCACTGCGGCCCACTTTTCTTTTTTTATTGTCTTGTAAACAACAAAGGTGAAGCAATAAAAGAGTTTCCTGTTACCCAATTAAACAAATGGAAATCTTTCTAGTGTTAGCCTGAGGTTAGAACGTCTCAAGTATGTGCTGCTGTTGCTCTGCAGATGGAAAGGAAAGGAAAGGAAAGGGAAGGAAAGGAAAGGGGATGTGCAGTCGAAAACACCTTGGCAAGGACAGACTTTAAAGTGGCGGCCGTCGGACTCGAGAGGCAGTAAACACGTATTAGCATTCAGTGTGACAGTGCAGCCGGGGTGTTACATAACAGCTTGTGATCAAGCTGGCCTGCAGGAGGATCAGGCGTCCATGCAGCCAAAGCTTAAGGGTGGCGGCTTTGATTATGTAAAGTGCCATTACCTGAACAAACTCTTTAACTCACTTATATGACATCACGTCTTATGGTGAAAACTAAGCCTGCAGGGCTTATATTCACGGATAATCACCCAGTGGGAAGGCATTCATTACACTTGCCACTTATACCGTGAAGCCAAGACTGATAAATCGGCTCAAAATGACTCAACAGTTTGTTCTTTTGATTTATACATTATTTAAGGGAACACCACTAGTTCCTGATAAAACCTTAAGATCAAAGAATCTAAGCATTGATTAGCTGCGTAAAGATACAAATGTATAATTATAGGAAATTAAAGGTTATGACTGAAGGACTTTTTCTGTTTGGGCTAGCCAGGAGTTCAGATTCACTCGCTTGATTACATTTTTTGTAATCCTGTTCTGGAACACACAGCTGAGTTTGAGTCTCGGAGCCCCGCCCCCAACACACTGCCAAGTCCAGCCTTTAATTACGAACTCGTAGATTTATTTTTGACAGGAAGCTTGTGATGTTGTCAGCACGTTATTCGTTATTTGTCTCCCTTTTGTTTCACAGCCTCAAAGGTGCGCATGCAGCAGAAGATACATCATTAAAAAATAGGCATGTCAAGATGTTTCTCCAGCAAGCTGCTCTTGTGAGAATTTTGTAGGATTTTGTACAAAAACTGCACTGTGATTAGTAGAAAATGTTGGCGATTACTCTTAAAAAAAAAAACTTTCCCTTTTGACATTTTGCCAATTTAGACATAAAATGGGCTCAGAATAACGATACGTTATCTTAGCTGGGTTTCAATTTTTATTCTTTATTTTTCTCAAACTGCAGCGCCTCTGACAAGGCCCTTATGCTGATGTAGCTGCTTTGAAATTTCAGCAAAAAAATAACTTTTATTGTAAAATATTGCACCTCAGAAACATAATCCTGTTAGTTTTGTTTCCAACCATTCTTTTTTTTAAGGTCATTGGTGAAATTCCCAGAAGTGTTTCAACTCCACTGAAATGCATCAGAAAACATCCCTTTGTGCTCCGCTAGATGCTAAATATGTTCCGACACGTTTTCACTACCAATTATGTGTCGCTCGCCATGCAGTAACATCTGTGGCATACCTGTAATAATGCAACACCTGCAACGGGAGCCCACCCGGCGACATTCATGCGTGCTCTTTGAAACCCAAAACTAAAAAAACTGTACTTACATGGTTGGAATTTGGAAGTTGGCCTCCCGGTCGAGGCGGTAGGCCACCTGGAGGGGAGTTGAGCCATCAACCTTCCTCACTCCTTTTAGGGGGATGACATCCAGCTGGAATTGGGTGATCAAATCAAAACCTAAGTAGAAATGGATATGATTAATTTGGAGTTTTGTAAACCGAGTAAACAATCGAATTTTTCTTTGATGAGTTATCAATATGATGAAGCACAGGGAGAAAGAATCATCTCAGGTGTATCTGCTCGTGCAGTGGTTCGTATCGCATGCTAAATGCTCTATTCACAAGCACCCTGTGACTGGCAACCAGTCCAGGGGAACATGTTTCAAACACAGCCCTGGGGACAGTACTATTACAAAATGGGGGCGTTAGAATAATTTTACATTTGACATATTGAAGCTCAAGCGGAACCTTTTATTTGCCTCATGCATAAATGTATTAATTATGTCTGCAGGAATGTGATAAGCCTCCTTTTGAAATTATTGAGGTTATTGCTTTTCTTCTGGCAAGTTGAGTGTCTACTAGTTTTTCGAGCATTTAATTCCTGTACAGTATGCCCTCAGTATAAGGACTGAGGGAACTGAGGACCTTTTACGAAGAGTGAACATCTGCAAGTAACGGAAACCCCCCTAAACAGGTTTATGATGGACTATAGATACCCCAACATAGCAGCAAAGCACTACTTTTGTCGAAATGTGAATCCTCAACTCACTTCAACATAGTTCCTTGGAACCAAGATGCCCCAAGATGGTGGCAAAGCACTACATTTGTCTAAATGAAGCTCCTCAACTCACTTCAACATAGTTCCTTGGAACCAAGATGCCACAAAGATGGCGGCAAAGCACTACTTTTGTCTGAAGTAAGCTCCTCAATTCACATAAACATATTGGAAGGTCTTGGCACCAAGATGCCACAAGATGGCGGCAAAGCACTACATTTGTCTCAATGAAGCTGATCAATTCACTTCACCATAGTTACTTGGTACCAAAGGCTAAAGTAATACTTTTATTTGCAAATGAGTGACTTTCCCAGCAAATAATGGGGGGATACATTCCCCACCAAAAAAAAAAAAAAAAAATCGGCGTACTGGTGAAGTTGTGAATGCCAAACCGTGAATATATGGGGGCTCACTGCACTTATTTTAGAAGATTGTACAAAAAAATTAAGATACTATTTGAGGATGGTACTTGAGAAGTATTTCACCTGGAAGATCATCCTGTGCGCTTCTCGTGGGTGGGCAGACGGTATCGCCATCCAGTCGGTTGAAGTCCAGTTCTGACAGGACAGAAGATACAGCACTGATGAGTTTTAGTTGGGTAAACACGTACACATTTAATACAGCATATTATGGTGCATCGGTGTGCAAGAACACTGTTATTCGTGTATTCAGTTGCAGATTTTGCTTTCTTCCCAGAGGAAAAATTGGTAAAATTTCAGTTCTGTGCACACTTGAATTCTTTCACAAATTACAGTAGAGATGATAAAGCCAGTGTATTCCAAGTATAACAATGCTCATTCTACTTTTCTTTTTTTCCCCCACAGTTCCCTGGGTGGCAGCCATTTGGAGTCACCCTAGTCAACAATCTGAGTCAGCTGGTGACACATCTGGAAGCCCTTCACCGAGCCCACATAAACGCTGAGACATGAGACCGAGTGGTGAGATGGAATTTATAATGCCATTTTTTTTATTGCTACTAAACACTTATCTGACCGCACACTCAAGTTGTTAAAGTTACTGTCTGCCGTCGCTTTACACGAGCAAAGCCAGCCATTAGTGCAACGAGCGTGAGATGGAACACAGTGAAGCCGTCACATTGCGTGCAGTTTTTAAAACAACAATAATAATTAAAAAAAAAAAAAAGATGCACTCTTACTTCATCTGCAGCTTACTGCAGTCATATTACATTTACGGCTTCCATAAACAAGTGCAGACAATGGGATTGTCAGAATGGGATATTTAATCTGATTTAATCCCTGGCACGACACAGACCAGTAAAGCATGGCTGCTATTTTGGGACGTTTGCATGGCGGTTTATGATAAAGAGGATGACCCGGCAACAGCACAGGATTTAACATTAATCACACACATTGATCGGCCACTTCATTAGGTACACCTGCACAGTCTAATCGGTCATTTTCATCATAGTGGACATCATAGCTATCATTTCCCACATTTCACCGCTTCATGCAGATAAACAAAGAAGAGTTTTACATAACTAATGTAAGTGACTCAGTAATCTGCAGTAATATTAGTATTTTTTTTATTTTTGCAAAGGATAAAGAATATATGCCTGTATTATTATATTGTCTACCGACCAGTGTTTGTGTTCAATTATCAGTTCCTTAAAGCCCTATAACACCGATTAGCTGCTATTTATTAGATATTTGTTTTGGGACAGATATCTGCCAAAATAAAAAGAACAAATCTATTTACAAAGAAGCAAGAAGGAGTAAGACATAAACACACTTTATTTACTTAATGGGCCACAAAATAAATGATGTGGCGGGCAGGATATGGCCCCAGGGCCATAGGTTTGACACCTGTGATCTAATTCAACTGCATGCAGGTAAATATGATAATGTGTTTCGCATTGTGTAATGACTTACGTCCGAGAGCAGGAGCAAGAAGGAGGGACACGAGGGCCACGCAGACGGGCGTCCGCAGCGTCGCAGCGCTTGGCTGCTTTCTGCACAAACAAGACGGGAAACATCAGCGTGATTTTCTGCAGTCGTTCGCAACAGAAGAAGGAGCCGAGGTGAACATTGTATTGGCATTGCAGTGCAGACACACTCCAAACAATTTATGTCTAATACAGATACTGTCATTGGATTTTATATGAGCTACACCTGTATAATGGGAATACAAATTTTGGGCAAATTATTTAACTATACAAGAGGGGCAGAATATTAGAAACAGTTTCTGTATGATGCAGAGCAGCTCTACAATTGAGCCACTGAGAATTAGAGTGGGCTGACT
This sequence comes from Phyllopteryx taeniolatus, assembly GCF_024500385.1. Classification (NCBI taxonomy): domain Eukaryota; kingdom Metazoa; phylum Chordata; class Actinopteri; order Syngnathiformes; family Syngnathidae; genus Phyllopteryx; species Phyllopteryx taeniolatus. The sequence continues at coordinate 7,555,401 of NC_084522.1, read as the reverse complement.
TCAATTTTGGCAATATTGGAGCATAATACACATTTTTAATGCTACACTAAAATCTGGGGGATTCATATCTTGGGGGTGTATATGGCAATGATTACTTCTTGATGCTTATTTTTACAGAAATTTAATTGGATTTTCCTTAGATTTTAGTTGATCACAAACCTCTGTCAAATCTATCAATATTTCATTGAAGATGATAAATAATATTCCATACTAACATAATGATGCACTAGCACCGAAACTAAACCACAACTTGCGGAGTCATCTATCCATCTCTGAACTTCACTTTCTGAAATATTTTGAAGGGAGAATATAAAATCCTCTATAAGCATTTTTAAAAAAATATTTGTGCCAAATTTAAAGGACACTTGACTACTCCACAAAGTAAAAAAAAACTAAATAATCCTTGCAGTTAAAAATCTCCTATTCCTATTTTCTTTCCACTGCAATCCCAAATCCTTCCAGAGATCGAGATACAGGACTCTTTATGAACTGCTGCCGCTCATCCCATCCAAGAAGCTGATTCTACGGAGGTGTCATCAAGGGCGTCACCTCCCTCTCTGTTAACTCTCGGACGTGTGAGTGAAATGCCAAGAGAGGTGACTGATGGCCCTGTCAGCAGAAAAGCTCTTTGCAGGGGCGGACGTCAGCCTCCGAAGAGAAAAGGGTCTTCAAACCCCCTCAGGATCTCGCTGGCTACTTCCTTTTCCTGTCAGTCCATCTCAAAGGTACCGGCGCATCTGTCATTTTTTATGTATGCACTTTATGAGGTAGTTTTTGCATAAAGGTTGTTGTAGGTGGTAATGAGAGGTGGTGACAACGCTTTCCTAAACACTTGAATAAATGAATGTGACAACTTAAAAAAATATATAAATACCTGACCCATTCATAGCTATAAGCTGAATGAATTATGCAATGTCCATGTGAACTTTGATACACACTGAATACGAGGCGGCACGGCGGGCGACTGATTAGCACATTTGCCTCACAGTTCTGAGGACCGGGGTTCAAATCCCGGCCCTGCCAACGTAGAGTTTGCATGTTCTCCCCGTCCCTGCGTGGGTTTTCTCCGGGCACTCCGGTTTCCTCCCACATCCCAAAAACATGCATGGTAGATTAATTGAAGACTCTAAATTGACCGTCGGTGTGAATGTGAGTGCGAATGGTTGTTTGTTTACATGTGCCCTGCGATTGGCTGGCGACCAGTTCAGGGTGTACACTGCCTCTCGCCCGAAGATTGCTGGGATTGGCTCCAGCATGCCCATGACAGCAATTATCCCAACAAATTGGGCAATAAAATAGAATGATATAAGGATCTAAAGATTGAATAAAATCCAGTCATTTTAAAACTTGAATAAGCTTCGTTGTGATCTCCAGAAATGCAAGAAATTTCCAAGTATTTACTTTTGAAAAAAAAAAAAAGAAGTTTATTGCTATTACAGATTGTCATCTTAGTTTAGCATCAAATCTTGCTCCAAAGGCAATTTAAAAAACAACAAAAAATTTTTGGGAGGATTACAAGTGCATATTTCTGTGGACTCTGACCTCAAATTATCCTGCTTTAAGGCTAAACAATAACTTCGCAAATACAATTAAAACAATTGATTATCTTGTTTACAAGTCCATGAAAATAATCTAGATGTCTTAAAACAAAGTTCCTGGAGAGTCTCATGGGCCACAGACAATCATAAATATTCTCAAAATGTAACAAATACACTCCAATAAACAAATGTATTTTGCAGAACTACAAGAGAAAAACAACAAAATGAGCCTTGGGTGTCTTGCATTAAGTCCTGAGGTTGTCTGAGGTTGCATCCATAATTCTGTTCAAGCCCTTCACCTTTGGCTAAGCTGCAATAGCTTGCAAAAGAGCCTGTATCGTTTTATGGAACTAGTTATGTTGTATAATCAATGTCATGTCGTTTCCCATTATTCCTTACGTACTGGAAGTGCTTCACAATGAATTTCCCCCCATTGCCTTGAACAAAGTTCAGTTTCCCACCGCCTCATTGAGAGTTAATTGACGAGAAGTAAAAGAAACTACTCATAATTACTCTCCAGAGTGCCTGTTTCTGGGAAGGTCACGATAAACTTGAGTGATGAGGAGCCTTGACATTAAGCGGACGTGAGTTATTTACCTCGTCAAAGCGGAGGAGCAGAAGGCCATGTTTCAGTGCGACGGACGCTTGGCGATGAGATACGGATGCTGGCGCTGAAGTCGAATTGCAATCCCCCACCCCTCAGCTGGGTCCTACCTGCGCATGTTGAGGAGTGAGTGTGAGCGGCCGCACAGGGGGATGTTCAAGCATTTTCTGAGGCCAAATAAAAGTTTGCTAATGGGCTCCCATTGGCCAGGAGTTCTTTGGGAGGTGGTTTCAACATTTTATCACCAACACTTAAAAAGATGCTAGAGCCCCCGGGGCCCATGTGTGTAAACTGGTTCTATTTTTTTATTTTTTTTTTTTGCCTCTCTTGGGTGCCCCCTAATCATATGTGCGGCCTGTGTGTAATTCTCTTAATATTATTCCCACAGTAGTGAAGAAGCTGAGCGCTGGTGATGATATGTGCGTTTTATAATCACGTGTTGGCATCAGTTTGCCAGAAGAATGTTTGTTGCCCAGTCCTGCTGATGTGAGGTCGCCTTGTTATTAACCACACATGCTACACAACATTCATGCTGCAAGCTAAACACGCTCTGATAAGCTCGATTACAGGATAGCGCCAACATGTTGCTTTGCAAAAAGCTCCTATTTTCAACAGACGCTTTATTGAAAGGCGAGAAGAAAGGCCCAACGTTAACGAATGTCATTTGTGGTTTGAAAGCGTGAATGTTTGGGTTCGGAACACTTGCTTCACAGGAAAAGGCCGTTTTGATCTGAAAAAAAAAAAAAACAGAACAAAAGATATCTGTGGATTTTACAAGCAGGGATTCCAAAGTGTAAGGGGGTTAAATAGGACACTGATTGAAGTCTTTGAAACCATGTGTCCAGTTAACATCATTGAGAGTTGGAGCAAGCACAGACAGAGGAAAAAAAAACAACTACAAAGTGTTTTGTTTTTTTTCCTTCTTCAGCAGGCCCCATGACTAGCACTCCCATGACCTGTGGACACAAACAGCTCCGCCCTTAAGCAGGACCCCAGCTGGATCCTGCTCGCAAATGTCAAAGTCGCAATAGTCGCAGCGCAAGGAAACGCCGAAGGTTACGTGGTCACTTGTACGATTTTTACTGGATCCAGGTCAGTACTCTGCAACCAAATGTCTCAATGCATTTGTTAGATGTGCAGTTCAATAGACTTGAATGGCAAGTAGAAATGTACATTGAGCCTAGCTTAGCATAAAAATGAAATTATTAAGAACCTGTTCCAGGGTATAACCGTGATCATCACGAAACTTAACTGTAAGGGTGTGTGTAAAAACAAGTTAACAATAATAGATAGTCACAGATTCTCGTTGACTTTAGATTTTTGAGTACTGAATTGTGCAACTGATTTAACTGCCCCAAACATATGGATCCACACACTCACTGGCTAGTGAAGTTCAAGCGGCTTGGTAATGAAGTGCTGCCTCCACGAGAGACAATACATTCGGCGATTTTACGGACTTTGTGAATTTGGTGGTTTGCTCTCGCTTTCTCTCACTAATCCAAGCTCCACCATTAATCGGAGCAAGTGCTGGCTATTTCAAAAACAAGCCGATTTCAGGGCGGCTAGTATTTTTGCAGCCAAATTATACTGAATATTCCATCCATCCCTTTTCTTGACTGCTTATCCTCGGGTGGGCACATAGAGACAATCACTCACACCTAAGGACAATTTGAAGTCATCACTTCACCTAAAAAACATGTTTTTGGATTGTGGGAGTACGTGGGAACGTCCCCAACGAAAACAGGGGAGTTTATATGGAGAATATGCAATCTCCACACACCAGAGCCCAGATTCAAACCCACAACCTCAAAACTGTGTTGATGTGCTAACTTGTCCACCATTCCACATTAAAAATTATTTTTATAAAATGACATTCTCATACAATGATATTGAAAGTAGTTACGGAATCGGCCAGATGTTATCCTGTAATATTTTATCAGTCTTGGATGATCTGGAAGTTGGCTTCCATGCGGCCCAACCCAGGCTTTTTCATCTTAATGATACAGCACACATTTAGGAAAAGGAAAAAAAAAAATAAAAAAATCAATAACGCTCGCTTTATCCTTAATCAAGAGTGCTCCAAGGAGATGGCAGAATGCCATGCGAGAAAAGCTACGATTGACTTTGACTTTTTAAAAGGACGGTGACGATGGGAGGGGAGCGCGAACAACCATCTCACTTGTTGCGTCACAGAATTTAAAGAACCAGCACAAGCACAGAATAAATAATCTAATCTATCATATAAAAGGTGTTGTTTATCCATCCATCCGTCAATTTCTGTAGTGTTTATCCTGTTCGGCGTCATAGGAAGTTGGAGCCTAGCCCAACTGACATTGAGTGAAACTACTTCATTTATCTTGCCAAAATCTGTACCGAAATTGCAAATCCTCTTCACTTTCAATAACGTCGAGAGATGTTGTAAGCATTTGTAAACGGAATAATATGATTTGGCAATTTACATTTGCAGTCTATGGCTTCTCACAGTCATAATGGCTCTCTGAGGGAAACCACAACTACAATGTGGCCCGCAGCAAAAAAAAAAGTTTGACATCCCTGACACAGTATGTTTAAAAGGAGATGCTTTGTATCACAATATTCATCTTTTTATATGATATTGGTCACTGATAAGTCCTTTCAGTATTGTCACTTTATACATTGGTGCTCCAACTGACTATTATTTTAATAATAAGTAAAATTTAAATAAAATTAAAAAAAAAAAAATAATAATAATATATATATATATATATATATATATATATATATTTATATATATATATATATATATTTCCATCCCTTTATTGAAAAAACAGGACATTATATCAAATTGACAGTGCAGAAAATGCACAAACATGAATTTATTAAGATTCAGTTACTGGTTTGGTCCGTAACATGTCCAAAAATGGCAAAAATGTTAACCATTGGTTTCCAAAGTAAAAGCAGAATTTTGCAAATGTCTTATTTTAATTAAACACGAAGATAATCTGTCTGATTTCATGCAGACCTTCCATCCGCCCATCCATTTTCTGAGCTGCTTATCCTCACAAGGGTCGCGGGCATGCTGGAGCCTATCCCAGCCATTATCGGGCAGGAGGCGGGGTACACCCTGAACTGGTTGCCAGCCAATCGCAGGGCACACATAAACAAACAACCATTCGCACTCACTTTCACACCAAAGGGCAATTTAGAGTTGTCAATTAACCTACCGCGCATGTTTTTGGGATGCGGGAGGAAACCGGAGTGCCCGGAGAAAACCCACGCAGCGACGGGGAGAACATGCAAACTCCACACAGGCCGGCCGGGGATTGAACCCTGGTCTTCAGAACTGTGAGGCAGACGCTCTAACCAGTCTTTCACCGTGCCGCCTTCATGCAGACCTACAGAAATATTTACTGTTGAGAGGCTGAAATTTGGACAATTTTAAGTTAAAAACAAGGTCTCTAAACGATGAATCGATTATCAAGATAGTTGGCGATTAATTGATTTAATTAATTGTTGCACCTCTCATTGACAAGCCAATATTACTGGGTTTGGCTTCATAGGTTTCTATCCACTAGCAATTTATTAGGTACACCTGCACAATGGCTGCAAGAGCTGTTTTAACTATTCTGCCTTTGCAGATACAACGTCATGATGGTATTTATGTAAGTTTTTATTTTATTTATTTCTTTATTTTTTACTATCGCGCTGTTTCAAAAGTTCTGCCTCTCTAATTCAGTCAAAAAGGGCAATGAAAATATTAGAAAGAGCTCTTGTGAAGAGGGGGTGCAAACTACAATTATAAACACTTAAATTATTGAAAGACAGCAGACTTGTGTATCATATTAGTATTATGCAGGTGTACCAAAGATTTAGGAATATTTTAAACTTGAATTTTGCATTTAATCCTTCATTCCTCTCAGGTTGCCACTGATGTCGATGTCCCCTTTCTGCAACTTATCTACTATGTTGCTCTTTCACAGGTTGCATCAACGCATGATTTATCCCTTTTCCCTCCTTCCTCATACTGACGACTCACTTTAGCTTTTAGTGGGCTGGCTCTGATGTCAGCTGGCTGGTTGACTGGCTGGATGCGAGAGTGCACCAGCAGGACACACACACACACGACGCCGTGTCTGCACGCTTTACTATTAATATGCTCGACTCTGCGCGTGGACTCGATGCTGGAGGACGAGGACAAAGGCAGATTAAGCGACAGACACCCGAATTTGACATCCCCCTCCTCTTCCTCCTCCTCCTTCCTCTCCATGTGGATGGGAGAGACACAGATTGATGAAGAGCGATAGAGCACGCGCGAGAGAGGGAAAGTGGGGGGACTGCAGTACACGCAGGGTCTGGATGTATAACCATGGCAACAGCAGCAGCAGCAGCAGTAGCGGTGCAAGCGGAGATATAAACATTGCACAGGAGCGCATCCATCTGCATTAAGTCACTGGATCATCTCAATCCCTGGATCACTGCTAAGGTAACGATGCCGGACTTTGCTCTGTCTGCATTCTTGGCGGTTGCGTGCATGCGTGTGTGCGTGTTGGTCGGTCTGAGTGGGTTTGTACAGTCCAGAGCAGACGAGGCTTCAAGGCAGACTGCGTGAAAGACGAAAGGTCTTATTATGATGATTCCAAATGATTAATACTGTCCAGCACCAGGAGCCACTTCCGTCAGCTAATGACGCTCGCTCATCAAATGTGTTCAACTTTCTGCATCTTTCGCTGTCAAAAGCATCACTATTGAGTTAACCAGAAATCAAATAACAAAACGGGAAACGGAGACCCCCACCAAAGCCTGACGATGCACATTTAGTTCTCCACCAAATTGTACCACCACATGCATAAACTGTCCTGCGTTCTCTTATTAAACACTATATGACATGTTGACACAAAAAAAGTAATAATAAATAAATTTAAAAAACGAGAGCAACACTCAAATATAATATGTCCTTTCTCAGCCCATGGACCGAGGCTTCACTGAAGTGTTGTTAAACAAACACGGCACAATGGCGCTGAAATGCCATACAACCTTAAAAGAAAGTCTCCTCCTTTGATAGATCGTAAAAATGAAATGATATATTTATGAAATATGCAATTTTTATAAAAGGCTCTGTATCAACATGACCAATGCCTGACATTAGGTTAAAATTATAATCTTATTTTTAAATATGCCCAAAGTAGATCATGAAAAACGATATTTGCTCCAAATTTTGATGGGTTCTTTCTTCACCCATGCTCACCCCATTCCAAATATTTGTTAAAACTGGTTAAGTTCTTTTTGCATACATATGCTAACAAACAACGTGGACCACCGTTAAGGCTTGAAAGTATATCATACTTTCATATGCAGATTTTTGGGGACCCTATCCTCTATTATTTGCTGAAAAACGCACCTATACACTGTCAAAGTGCTCAGGCTAATATAAAAATATTGCTTTGCCACCATCTTATGGCATCTTGGGGCCAAAGAATTATGCTCACTCAGTCAGGCCATAGTCTAGTCTAATAGAAAAAAAGTGCTTTGCCGCCACCTTGTGACATCTGTAGGCAATTACAAACCCCACGCGGGGAACACTGCACCTGAATCCAGCATATGTCGGATTTGTAGCTTTATAATTCATGTTTCAGTTCTTCACTGACAATTCATGAGAATGTTACAGAATTTGAAGTGCTAACACACGTTAAAAAATCCTGGATCTGCACTTTTAACAAGACCTTTCCCAAATTTTAATGGGCTCTTTCTTAATTCTGACATCTTTTAAGAGAGGAAATTCTATGACAGTAAATGAAACATAATGCGACTTTTTTCCTTTTCAGTACACATGAATGTAAAAAGTCAAGGATGACTATAATTAAAATGGTGCGTAGTATGACTGCACATGACTGCAAGTCATGCAGTGTGTTATGTATTATTAGTTTTGCCCAGATGCCAGGGTTCTACGCATCTGCACTGCCATGCATGTGCCATCTCCGTGGCTCGTGGTCTGAAAATATAGGGTCGGATAACCGTAACGAGGGTACGCGTTGCGTTCGTGTGCGGCGTTGCCTGCTGTGCGGCCTCTCATGTGACTGCTGCTGCTATCGTTGCTGCTGGGATTGCGACAGCAGAGCAGGAGAGCGCAAGATCACGTCGGTGCGTTGCAACAGGCGGGGAACAAATAGTCATTGTCGTGCCTATCTCAGCGCATGACAGATGGAATGGCACGCCACCAAGTTTGCAAGGAGGCAGGCGACTACGAGCTGTAAGTGTAAGTGAAAATGTCGATTCGCTAGGTGGTTGAAATGACTTGTCAATTTATTCATACTGAGACACATTTATCTGGCAGGCACTGCATTGTAATGTCATAACAGCTAAGAGTTTAATACGCCAGCATCAGGGTAGTGCGGGGGAGTTTTCAGAAAAGATTATGACATCACATGATTTCTGGCTCAGTGTTTTCCTGCCAAGGACACGTTGTCTCCTCTTTTAAGTTTCTGGGAAACGCTTTTGTTCAGGCGGGTTCAGCAGCTTGTGTTAACACAACAATAATGCAAGCAAGTGTCACCATCAAACACAGAAAAGTTGTTCAAAATATAGGCTTGTGGTTTTCTTAAAATATATTAGAAAAAAAAAAATCACTGCTTTTAATTGAGGGCATGACTGCAATGCCCTCAAGTGTACTTCCACCTCCCTGACCTCTGGATGTGTGGAGCTATACACTCACTGGACACTTAATTACGTACGCCTGCACAAGTGCAAATGCAACTGCACGATTCTATTGCTTGTAGTGCAGTTTCTTGTGGCTTTTGAGTACTATTTAGCACCCATTCTTATTGGTTCTACATAGAACTAACCATCATTCAGTGGTCCTACCTATATAGCATCAAATGAGAACCAAATGGTTTAATGAGAGTCAGCGACAGCACCCTTTTGTGTGGTCAATGAACTATCAGCTTTCTAAAGAACCCCAGTGGTGCTATATTGAACAACGGGTGCAATACAGAACCTCTTTTTCACAGTTCAGATATAGGCAAAGGAATCAATTCAGCAGGATAGCCCGGCGGCACGTCGGCCTCACAGTCGAGTGAACCTGGTTCCGGGTTTGAATCTCGGCTCACGTGTGGCTCCGCATCCCACCCGTAACCCTAATGAGGACAAGCACTTCAGAAAATGGAGGCTTGGAAAATAGTCACCATTCTAAAGGATCCAATTAAAACAACCTTTTCTAAACTTTATTTTGATTAGCCACGTACCCAATTCGGCAACAGAGTTGGCGCACCATCTTTCTCCCCAAAAACACCCTCAAAACAAGTGGAAACAAAGCCTGTTTATAGCCAAAGGCATTTAATTAGGGTTAGGCTTTGCTGACGTAATTAACTTATTGATAAATTTTCAAGCTGAGGCTAATAATAAAGCTGGTGACGTTGGCCTGTGTGTGTGTTATGTAATAACCACATTACAAAGATAGATTGTTTTGGGGGAAGACCGTGTTACGTCTTTACTGGCGGTACACGATGTTCAGTCGACTGGTCGCTGCCCACTTAGCACATTTCTAGAGAGAGCAGCCAGCAAATGAATGGAAATTATAGAGAAGTGAAGAAAGTAATAAGCTTTCACATGCAAATACCAAGAAAGTAATGGCTGTTATCTTTGTCTGTGTGAACACAAATGCGCCTGTTCTTCGGAGCTGCGAGTGTATGTCATTGTCCAACCGAGTGCAGAGTCACCAAAATGAGAGAAAACAGTTGTCATTGTCGTTTTCTCGCCTCTTTTGTACATTTCCTCCAGTAGTCAGCCAATATTCCGCGAGCCTGCGAATGCGTATCATATGGGATTACTGCTTGTCCCACTTTTCCTTCAGAGATTTTGCCTTTTTGACACGTATAGAGCATGTTCTTTATAATAAAAAAAAAAAAAAATACATATTTGGGATTTCATGACCTCAATCAGCATTTATTCATCCACCGCATTAGGGCTTGTGTTTCTGTATTAGTCCCAACTTCGTGTCTAGTCAAAAAATGCAGCACCAGTTGTGATGTTACAGTCTTTCAATCATTCCAAGAACTCATTTAGAATTCCAGTTCAACCTCTTTTTTCCCAGCTTACTTTTTACCAACCCTACTAATATCTAAAATGGGTGACAACTAGTCCTACTGAGCTTGCGATACTTACAATTAGCTAGAAATCCTACACATGTAACTATGTCAATCAGCGATCTTCAATATCTTTAATAAAGCGGCGTCACGCCAAGATATTGGATCCTTTTGTAGTAACAAGCAGCCACGCCGCTTTTAAAACGTCACGTGACCGGATCATGTTTCGATGCATTCAACAGACATTATTGGATACGCTTAGCTATAAACATGATCCTTCTCTTAAGTGGCAGAGCCTATTCACTTGTGCACATTATAGCGCTATTCTGGAGAATATAAATCCCTGTCTGTTTGTCCAAATGGGATCCAGACATTGTTGGTTAAACAGAAAACTAACACGCAGCGCTTGTGCCACTTATGCCTCAGGCTGTCTGTGATACAGTGCGCTCATCATATTTTTAGGTGTAAATCCTTTCTCAAGGCGACCAACTGTGTCACTTGCACATTGTCAGCTTGCTGATTTTGAAAGATATAAAACTGTTCATTTCGGTCGTTGTGCAACACTGGACAGCCCAATCCCAATAGTGTTCTAATAGTAACTGAAATGTTTTATGCAATGCATAATTTTTTTTCTTTGCATGTTCTCTTTTGGCAGGTGATGACTGGGATTATACCATGTCTGAGGTACAGGGAACATTGGAGTTTTCCATAGAATTACACAAGTTTCATAATGTGGATCTTTTTCAGAGAGGGTAAGAGATTTTGTACACGACATATTCTAAGCATTCATTTTTATGCCTTAGACAGACTATCTGCACATCTTACTGCAATCGCTGCAGAAGTACAACAACAAAGACTTAATTCATCATTTTAGTTATTGCTGCAAATGTTCATTAACTAATGGATATAACCGATGACGCACAGTGTGAACTTTAAAATCCAATTTGTCTGCTTATTAAAACGCCAAAACATTCCACCTCTGTCAACGCTGATGGCCAATCAATGCACATATTCATATTATGTATGAGATTGAGGCGATATCATGTATCTGTAGGGTATTAAAACCTTAGCAAAGCAGCAAAGTGAAATACAATAACGAAATGGGGAAAATTCTATTGTAATGACATGGTAATCCTTTCAGTCAACTGTAAAATTATTATTGTTGTAATGTATAATTGTAAAAGTTGCCATGCTGTCACGGATACAAGGACAGACAATATGTAAACACTTGCACGGATTAAATATTAATGTAAAGATGGTTGAGAAATATAAATAGCATTTTGCCACACGGTAATGCAATTGCTAAAGTCAATGTTAATCCTTGTCTGAAGGTCAGTATGTACAGCAGTCTATGTACGCTGACGAATGCAAATGTATTGATGAAGTGCAAATTAAAATGTAACGGAGGCAATCGCAATTAGCACACAAATATTCATATTACTGCAGCTGCACTTTGTGATGTCATTTATTAGAATCTGTTATTTGTCTCTAAGGTATTCCGTAATTATCTGATTGACAAAATGTTAATATACTTACATCATCTACACAGTCACTTCAACATGATACATACCATATTTTCTCAAAAAGTCATCTCTCAAATAGACACTTTGTCCCAATTAGTCAATGTGGGCGTCAACGACTTCAGAGAAATAATAATTTTCCGTCCAAAAAACAAAACAAAAAACAGAACACAGCTAGTAACTGTAATTATCAGCTCATCTGTCTTGTTCACAGACATTAAATAGTTGACTGCTGAGCCTATTTGAACTCTGTTGCTAACCAAAACAGCAGCACAGAAGGACGTAAAGCTCTCGCCGATGAATTCAATTTGGGAGTTTTGTTATAAACCACGTGACGTATTAAAGATGATCTTGGGCTGTGTGTAGAAGGCGTTTGTAATAGTGCCTGACGTGGTCACGCCACAATGTTGTGTGCGTGCATGTTTGTGCTACACGACATATTCGTTTCTTGCCGTTTCACTACTTGAAATCCACTTTTACGCCAAGGGATTTATCTTCCCGAATAGCCATCCCCCACTAATTGATGTCTTCCCCATCTTCAGTTGAGTAATTAAACACCCCAGGCCACTATTTGGATAACTGCAGTATTCAGATCAATGTCTAACCATTAACTGGTCACCATATTGACCCTTTTCATGCCATAAACGTCTATTATGTATCTATTGACTGTCTAAATGTTTTTCTGCGCTTGTCTCTGTCCAAGCTTTCATCTTTGGGAACGTTGTCACTAAAGCGCTGACGTGATAGTTATGTTTACAGCCACAATTTGCTGTCCCTGATTGTCGAATAGTTCCCCGGAGAGGAGAGACTTTCCTTTTGCGCAAAGAAGCATCGATTTAATCTGCTCGTGTTGCTGTTGTTGATTCCTCAATCATCTGAAACGCCCTGTAAATAAACCAGATTTAATTTACACCACCGAAATATTTCATTGAAAAATATATACAGTAACTATCCTATGTTGGATCAATGCCATCAATCAATCAATGCTTTGCTGTTGTTTACTTATGTGAGTTAAGTGGTCCATAATGATGCCTTTTACATAATTTATATTCTTTTGCATCCATATCAAAAGACTACGTCTAGAATGTTTTTTTTTAAGAAACTGTTTTTTCAATGCACACACAGCACGTGATGCGCTAAAATATGTAAACATTTATACATGCATGCAATTTAATCTGTGTATTTTGTTTTTATATACAGTATGTATGTGTCTATTTGGCTCCATCAGGTTCTACCAGATACGAACAGGGTTGAAGATCTCCCCTCGGGTGCTCCACAGGTTAATAGTGACAACCCAAGAAAATGCAGGTCAGTGCCAAGGATTTATCAGCACCTAATATCTTTCAACACCATAGACAATATTGTGATGCATAATCCTTAACCCGTAGACTGGTTCCCACTCGTCATAATAGCGTAGAGGTTAACCGATTTCTGAAGGCAAATGATTACTTCCAACCCTATACAATCTATATCTTGCAAATCTGAAATATAATCACGTGCTCTCAGTTTACCGACTTGACATTTAGCTTTTTTTTTTTTTTTTGTCTTGCTGAACCTTCTCGAGCCTTACTATCTGCTTCTCCAGCAATTCAGGAAGCCAATTCACTACAATAATGATTCACAGTAATAACAGTTATTTTTAGCCTCTCCGGACTGGTGAGTCCTGTGTGTGTGTCTGTGTGTGTGTGTGTGTGTGTGTGTGTGTGCGTGTGTGTGCGTGCGCATGTCCTTGTGGGATTATGTGGATCAGTTCTTAAAGAGGACATTGTTCTTCAGAGGCATCTTTTTTTACCACAAGCACTTTTTGGTATATCAACATAAGAATTTGGTGTGCTAAAGCAGCAGATATGTGTGTCGGTATGATTTTGATTTATGTCGTTTCTGGTGAGATGACACAAATACCAACGTCCTTAGCTCATAAATTGATGGTATGAGTTGAATTTTAAATAGCATATACAGTTAATCATAAGCATTACTTACCTATGGCTGTAAATACCAGAGCATTCATTTAAATGGAACATATTATGCATTTATTTGGCAAATTTAAACATTTCCCAGTTGTCTAACGTTTCTGTGGGGTGGCTTTCATCAAAATACCCCAAGGATACTGAATTTAAACACACTTTACACCTTTTGTTTTGAGCCTTGCTGATATCAGCCTGTCTACTGTGTGGCCTACTACCCTGAGTCTAAAAGTGAACCACCATAATGTCAGCATCGACTGTGTTTTCACTCGTGGAGGCAGCACTTCATCATCAAGCCACCAAATTACACCGTGCTGATCTGGGTATGTGGCGCATGCAGTGGACAAAGCAGCAAACATAAATACAAACCACTGCATGACATATTCATATCCATATTCAGATCATAAGTCTGCCGCCCGCACACTCTTCTTGCTTTGCTTCTCCTTTCACAAGGTCACAAATTAAGCCTGTTTTCACCTCGCAGGCTGATTGCACAGCGTGAAAAGCGCGCATGTGAAAATGTTCAGCATACGCAGCAACAGGAAATAATCCCTGACTGTGATCACTCTCAAAGTACATGCTTGACATTTGAGTTATTTGGCCTCAGACAAACGCATCACGTGTGTGTGTGTGTGTGTGTGTGTGACGGATTGCGTCAAACACTCGTCTGAAGCATTTAATGATGGTCATTCACTCGCAATTACGTCGTGGTTTTCAAGGCGGAATGTCATAGTATCATGAAGAGCAGTTGTACGCTGAGAGTTTTGTGGGTTTTACTGATAGGCACTAAAGCACACACACACACACAAATATAGACACAGCAGATGTGGAGTAGCAGAGGCTGTAAGCAGATTATTTCTGGCACAGAATCACTGTGACTAAAGCTTAGGGGCATTTCAGCAGGTTTTAAAGTGCAGGATGTGATAACGCCCCAAAACGTGTACAGACGGAAGCGTCTCATTATGCAATAAGCGTTTGATGTGTGTGACGGGTGCGCGTTACTTCCGTGCGGTGTTTAGACAAAATAGTATGCAACAAAATACTAATAAAGTGATATGTACTATATATAAGGTTGTATTTTTTGGGGGGATTGATCATTATCTTTATTGCTTTCAACGTGTTTAAAACCTGTGACGTTCATTAGCGCTTTGGTCTGGTTTGAATTAGTTGGAAGAGGCCATTTAAAACTCTCGCTGGTTTTGAGCTTCACTCTGCGTTTATTCTTGTATCACTGATACACAATGACAAACTCCGTCATAACCCTGGGTGGCAGGAAACCTTCTATATTCACACTAGGGGCCCTGAACGGCCCATACAATAACAAGAAAAGGGGGGTCTATTTTTCAGACCCAGAAATGATAAAAAAAAAAAAAAAAAAAAAAGACGAAGAAAAATTGCACAGTCGATATTTGGCCGTTTATTCAGGTCTGCAACTTTCGCAAAATTGCTAAAAACAAACAAAACAAAAAAAAATGTTTATTGTGTCTGTGGCTTTTTTTAAAATTAGGAATAGCAGATTTGAGGAATTGTTTATTATCGAGACGAGAGCAGCACACTGGCACAAAGGATAACACGATCTCCTCCACACATCCAACAAGAGTCACGCTTCCACACTCCTACTCGTCCCGTTCGGAGCTGCTCGATGCTGCAGGGGGCCGCAGCATTATCAGGAGGGACCCACGCTGAGAGGGGCAGACTAAAACCGAGCCAGACAGGGACACCGTCTCTGCGGGACACTTCAAAAGCCTCTCGGGGCTCGCAGCTGGACAGCCGTGCGGCTTGTGTGAAAATACCGCATGCTACACAGCCATCTTATTGCAGCAGCGGTGCTCTATAATACACTATACCATGAGCCTTTGTTTTTGTTTTGTTTTTTTACTGTGTGCTGTTTTTTTTACCCTGAAAGTTTAATTTATCTATGTTATTCTTCTGCTTGGAGACTGTGTTGTGCGTTTGTAAAAAGATAAAATGTTAACATAACACTGACAAATACAAAGTAAGCTAGCTACAACGCAGAGACCCAGATGAATCTGCTTTCCATTATTTTTTAGCATTAGCACGGGTCCAGAAACTGTGCTTTTGTATCATTATATATATTTTCTTATTACTTCATATTATATACTTATTTATTCAACCATAATTTGGTTCCTTAAAAGGCCCCAGGGGATATAAAAAGTGTACACACCCCTGTTCAAATGGCAGGGTTTTTTTTTTTATATTAAGGAGAGCAACATAAATCCTTTCAAAACTTTTTCCACTATTAATGTGACCGATATCTTGTATAACTCAATTGGGGAAAAAAAGATCGTTTTGAGAGCGGAGGTAAAAATAAACAACTGAGTTCATACAGTTGGACTCGTGTGCACACCCTCTTATAACTGAGCATGTGGCTCTCTTCAGAATAACACTGACTGGAATTTGGAACTGTTCATAAATCCAACTCCACCTTGTCTACGTTCTCAGGTCCAGCTGAAGAAAAGTACAGTTCACTTCTACACCAATGTGAAATACAACAAAAACTGTATGTTTAATATAATCATCCAAAAAAACAGCTTTAAAGATTTTGACATGAACAATGACACATATATTAAATGAAATCAACCAATAACGTAATGTCAAACGTTAAAATAACGCTACCTTTTTATCACACTATACATATGACAGCTAACCTATTGGCAGCTAGCGTGAGAAGCTAACGTGCAGATGTCGACATCTTTACTCCTTCTTGTCAAATGGCACAGACCGATGAACTTAAACGTGCACCAGCCAAGAGGTATCCAAATCAAAGCCCTCTGTCTGTCGAAATACACACTCAGATGAACTTACAAATTCAAATTAACGTTCCACGCGCATTGGACACCATTTGCATATCTGTAGCTAAAGCCTGTCGTGTTCGGCGAACGAGCGTCGCCGCTGAGAGTTGTAACGTATGCTGCGGTGTGTCGCACGGCAGGCGAATGCAGCTTCAGCTCCCCGGGGGTGTACGACGGCATCGTGTTCAGCCGGATATTCCAGATCCTCTACAGGAATGAGGATATCACCGTCAACGACTGCATGATCTTCAAAGTGCATCTGCTGCTGGATGGAGAGAGGGTGAGTCACGCGGGTGACATTTTGTGTGCCCACGTACACAAGCACATGTTTATGGCTTTCCTCTCCGGGTTCATTCCATTGCTGGTTTTTTTTGGGGCTGTTGCACAATTTAAATGCCGTTTTTATTTTTTGGGCTATACAGTAATCCCCCACTTAATCATGGGTCACTATTCACAAATTCACCTTTCTGCATTTCTTTCTGTGGAACCTAGCCCCAACTATTTGCTAAAAACTGACCCAGTTGTGGTTTTAATGTTGTTTCTGAACCACCAAAGCCCTTCATAAATAGGAAATTGAAATTGTCTCTCTTTGCATGTTGGTGGAGGAGTTAAGTTTACCCACAACGCATTTGCTTGTACATGTGCATTTCCAGTGTATTTAAACAAAAATAAAAGTATTTTCCAAAAAAATCCAATCATCTGCAAGCCATTTATTTATTTTTAAGGGTAATATCTTAAGATGGGTTTGAAATCAAATTAAACTGTTTTCGGATCAGAGTTTGGAATATTTTTGTGTGTTAAACCATTATTATAGGCAATTAGAGACATGTTTAAGGTTGTAGGGAATTTCTATATATTCTGTAATTTAATCATTATTAATACGACAGGTAGGGCAACACGATGCCCTAGTTTAATAGCGCGTCTGCCACACAGTTTTTGGTTTCAGGGTTTGAATCCTGTCTCAGGCCTTCCTGTGTTTTCCTTTCATGTTCTCCTGGTTACTCTAGCATTACAAAAACATGCAATTGAAGACTATAATTTACCCATAGGTGTGAATGGTTCTTGTGCCCTGCGATTGGGTGGTGACTCGTCAAGGTGTACCCCCCTCTCATTCAAAATCAGTTGGTATAGGCTGGATGTGTTATTGTTGGTATGCATTTTTATTTGTCATTGTATTCAAGTGACATCATAAGCCTCTGAAACTATAGTCTTCTAGTTGAAAACTTTATAACCCGTATTTTATACAGTTTCAATAATGCACTGATTTTGTGCATCTGGTGTTGCTTTCCATAGAAAATCTGTACTGTGATTCATATTGTTGCATAGTCACATTTTAAACTATGTAATTATGTGCGTCATTTCCTTACACGCGTCATTTAACCTCCTCCGTCAGAGTGAAGGTGACGTCCACATAACGGTATTAGCGGCAGGGATACTGTATATAGATTCGAACTAGTCGCTGTATGTTATTTTCAATTTGCATGTCAGATATTGTTTATTAAAAAATGTCTGCACCAGTTGAATTATAAATGACGGAATGTGCAAAATATAAATCTGCATAAAAGTATACTTTTTTTAATGGAAGACAGAGGAGCGTAAAGACATGTCGGGTGTCAGCAGCGAGCTCTCCCAAAAGCTCCTGGCTCATTAACCTTCTCGAGGTTTTCCGCTGCTCATATCCTGAGATAGCGCAGACAAAAATAGTTTGCGCAGACAAAAATAGTCTGCGTTTCCCCCTACTCGTGTACGCGCAGTCCGTGCCTGATCGATGGCGGCATCGATACTGGACAGAGGAGCGAGAGCGCTGTTGTTTACTGTTGTGTCGGAGGCAGCGGGGATGCACTTACATCTCCGCCGCCGTGTGAATCTTTTAACATGGCTGCTGCACCCTAAACCTTCAAAAGACTCCCTTAGTTATTCTGTTTCTGTTTCATACTGTTTTATTTTTGTACTATGCTGGGCACCTTTGATTCTATGGCACGAGTTCTCTCACTTTCCATAAGATTACAAGACATGTAGCATGTTGTATAGGTGATATGTAACTATACAGTATGTATGTACAGTGTTCCACACATATTAAACGCTATATAGCTAATTGAGCCCTGCAAAAAGTAGCATCCAAATGAGCAATATTATGTTTTATTGCATTTGTGCTACTTTCTGATGGCCTTCCAAGTACCTTCAAGTACCACTAAAGCTGGGTACCCCATACTGATTTTGAACATCTTAAACAATTTTCAAAATGTGTCACACGCCACACATGCTGAAAAAAAAATCATGTCTGTTCTTACTGCTCTTAAGGCACATTGTACTTGGTTTTCAGGGCACCCACCTTGGGATCGGACATAGAATGCCGCAGGGGCGAAGGCACTATGGCACATGCACATATTTGGCACTGGTTGCTAAGCTACCGAAAAGAAAGTAGCCAAATGCTTGTTTGGGCACAAAGTAGTTACAATGAAAAGCGTTGGCTTTGGTTGTATGAAAAGGCATCAGACATTTTAAATGAATGTTAGAAGAGGTTTCTGTATCAAATTGTATTAGCTCAGGTTATCTTTGAATTAGAATTAATTCATAATCCAGATGAAAATGCTCCTCTTCCTATAGATTGTAGCCATCTGTGATGAATTTCTGAGTGATCTCGTCTTTGCAGTTGGAGGAGGCCCTCAGTGAGGTGGACTTCCAGTTGAAGCTGGACCTTCACTTCACCGACAACGAGCAACAGTAAGTGTCGTCACGCCTGTTTTGTGACAAAATAAAAAAACACATACGCGACTCAAAAAAAGTTAGGGTTATTTCAGAATGAAAATGAAATGTACTATAACCCTTCTGGTGAAATGAATTTGATCCTATTTAAACTTTTCAAAGCGCATGTTCAAGTGTTCAATGTCTCGGTACTTTTTGCACAACTTGCTATTCTCTAACAAAGTGCTGAACAGCAAAATTTACATCAGGTATTTGATGCGTCAATTGACCAATACATTCCTGGTTCAATTAGAATTGGTATCATGCTATTAACATTTTGACATCACGAGACCAAGATGACACCTCACGATCTGCTATATGCGGAACCTGGAAAACAGGTCAGCGGACTTCGTGTGTTCGCTACGCTAACGAGCAATATGATTTGATGACATGATTGTTTGAAGCCAAACTTGCTAAAATGCTGTTTTCTTTTTGGCTAGTGTCTTCAGACAAATATTAAATAAATATATACAGTATATTTTTTATATACAAATGATATATGTAAATCTGTTTAAAAAAGACATTGTTAAAGTTCCTACAGGTGCTTTCTCACAATTCCCATCACCAATCACCCGAGCCACGACCGGTTTTACTGAATGTGGAAGTACGTTGTGCATATACCGGATTGAGCAACAGTACCTCGCCACTGCAAGGCTTCAAACAGCAGAGATGCAGAAAGTCTGGGAAAGTCACAGAAAGACAGATGTGAATGTTGTTGGTCAAGTCATGGATCAGACACCAATTT
Source organism: Phyllopteryx taeniolatus (assembly GCF_024500385.1). Lineage (NCBI taxonomy): Eukaryota > Metazoa > Chordata > Actinopteri > Syngnathiformes > Syngnathidae > Phyllopteryx > Phyllopteryx taeniolatus. The sequence goes on along the minus strand of NC_084522.1, from coordinate 7,535,415 downwards.
TGCCATTCAGGTCCTTGTTACAAAACAGCAAGTTGTCCAAAAACTACTGAAACACTAAACAGTTGGGCGTGCATTCAAATGTTTAGCGATGGTCAATTAAGTTCACCTGGAAAGGTTATAGTGGAGTTAAGGTTCAATCGTGAAATTTCGCTGGAAAGCCTTTTTTGTGTTTTTGAGAAATCAGTCCTGGAACTTTAATGACCCACCTCATACTGTAATGAGTTTTTATCCTACATTTCTGAATTTATCGTTTACTTTCCCAGGTTGGCGGAGATTGCCTACGTCCCGTTGATCAGCAGCCGCACCCTCAACCTCCACTTCCACCCGCAGAGAGGCTTACATCATCACGTTCCCGTCATGTTCGACTACTTCCACCTGTCCGTCATTTCGGTCTCCATTCACGCCTCACTGGTTGCCTTACATCAGCCGCTAATCAGGTAAAGCAAAGGCAGCCTTTCCGCATTTGCATGACTTTAAAATTGCACAAAGCACAGCGGGTCTTTTGATACAGTCCTATTGCGCGGGCCTAATGGGCAATTCACCTAACTACGATATCACGGGAACATCAAGCCCTCAATATTTTTTATTTTTTTGAATAGTTTTTCCTATACATTACATAAATTTTGATTTGAGCATGTGTCATCTTCCTATAGCTTTGCTCGCACAGGAAAGGTTTCCTGGCTGGGAAAAGGTTCACCTGAGAGCACCAGTGACCCAGCTGCCATGGAAAACCTTGTGTTCGGAGCAGGGTACTGCAAGCCCATCATCTCTGAGGTATGGTGGACGAAATCCAGTCCAAGACAAACAACATTTACATAGATGTTCCAGCTTTCAGATGTCATGTGGTGTTAAGTGTGATCTGTTTAAAGACGGGAGACTTGATGGCTCTCGATGCCATTTGCATCGAGTCGCCATAATGCTGTATGAAGTCTCAGCCAAATCGGAATTATGGATCTTGGATGTGTGTCATCCTCGGAATTGGTCATTTGAGGCTTAAAAAAAAAAAGACGCTAACACAGATTACAGAGTTTAAAACTAACAGAGCTGATGAGTGGAACAAACTGAGCTGAATTTGTTACATGGATACGTTATTTACCCAGCCTGTCTTACATCATCAAGATAATATATAGTGACATTTAAATCCTGTTCTGGGAATGATATTCATGATTAGATGTAGAACACGTTTGTGGCCCCAGCAGAGTCGAGGACTGGCTCCAGAGTCGGCGTCAGCGCAGGAGGCATATACTGCTGCTCAATAAATGTTTGATCATATTAGTTTTCTGTCAGCAACTACCATAATTCACTAATCCATCTCTTGTACCAAAACACGGAAAAGAAAACAAAGTGCCTTTTTATTGATGATATCAACGTGGAAGTTGTCCCTTCAGTGGTATGTATTCTCAGTATTGTTTTAGTTGCAGATCCTTATACAGTATGTAATTGTTGGTATTTCTACATCATTTTTACTAGCAGTGGGTTCAACACACAAATGTGTTTCCCCCACCACTAAAACGTGACCTACTAATTTACTTTCAGTACAAATTTACCACTTTGTGCCTCCCTGTACGGGTGTAAAACGGTTCCAGTTTTTAAAGTTGCATTTGAGGACATCACCAGTGTAAATCTTAATGAGTGCCCCCGTCGCCTCCTCCTGCTTTTATTCCCACTTCTGGTTTAATAAGCTCTGGCGTTAGGCCACGGGCCAGGAGGAGGGAGTGGTTGGGTTGTAGGGGGGGTTTGGGGGTGAGGTATCTCCTTTTGATCCCAGTAATGAGTTCTGCTCACAAGTGCCACATATTGCGTAGGTGCAGGTGAAAAGCTTCCTTCTCACTAAACGTGATTTAGTGAGATTTAAAAAAAAAGAAATCCTAGCTGTCATTAGCTAGTGTGAAAAACATCCTCTCCACTTGGCATAGGTATTTGACTACATTTACTTGATTGACAATGCAGAAAATTGACAGTCAATGACTTGATTAATTGTTCCACATACAACACATTATTGAACATTTTGACTTCTCCATATACCATTAAGGTAAAATAAAAAAGAAATGGAGTGAAGCCAACTTTTGTCAGCATAGACAAAGACATAGTTTTCAGTATAATGACTAGTTCAAACAAAAACATATAAGTTATTTTTTTCCCACCCGTCACTCTGCGGCCTCGCAGACTGCTTATAGGTAAAGAAAATTATGAAAGAAAACCTCCAGATGTTCCTTCCTGGTTTACTTATACTGCACTGTTGCAATTACAGAGCGCACCGGTATGATGACAGGGCCAGAGACTGAACTTGCCCGGGGTAAATTATAGTATGTCCGTAGATACTCCAGGCATGAGCCGTTTTGTCTTTATTTATTTATTTATTTATTTATTTATTTATTTTAAGCCTGGAGAGCTAAAACATTCTCACCACGAAAAACAGTCAATGGAAGCAGCTTGAGGTCAGGCACCAGCAGCCTGTGGTCGAGGCTAAGGCTTGCTGATATCTGATGTGATGGCTTCTCCAGATGATAAATCAGGATTGTGAACACAACGTCATGGCCGCAATGGCTGTTCTGTTTGCAGAGGTTATATGGGGAATATCAAAGGATGCCGTTTTTACAGTACAGTATATCAGCGCTTTGCCTGGCAGACATCTGCTGCAAGAGTCTCATACTGTAGTTCCTTCCGGTATTTTTGATTCTGTGGTTTGCTTCCAGGCAGCACGGAGTCCTAGTGGTTAGCATGTCTGCCTCACAGTTCTGAGATTCGGGGTTGAGAAGCAGGTTTTATGTTTTACCGTTAAGGTCAAAAACAAGGCCACGTTACATCCTGCTGCTCTCCATGCACACGTTATTGGTGTGCCTTTACGGCTCCCAGCAAGCTGTGTTTAAGCACCATTTGTTCTCCCATCTTATTTGATCTTCCATGTAATTACCATGACTTTGCCAGTGCGCTAAAAGAACCACTTGAACACAAGGTCAGCCGCCAGCCGTCACAACTGTTTCAGTGGAGGCTATAAAGTTCAAATGTGTGTACACGGCCGTTATTAAGGAAGGGTATTTTTCGGAGAGGCGACCACTGACCTACATAGCAGCTGACATTTGCCTGCTTGGTTCTTCTCTCCCCAGGGGAGCTTTTATGTGCCCAGTGAGGACTGCCTGCAGAGAGCGCACACGTGGCACAGAAGACTCTGTCGCCTCCTGCTGTCCGCCCACGGTGGCCTCAGCAGCTACTGCACGGCACTCATGAAGGAAGTCCCACAGCTACAGCAGATGCAGGTGGACACGGGTGAGCTGAGTTATGGACATGAGCACAAAATAAGTCTGAATGGTCTATTTGAGGTCTAAAACATAATTATTATCTCGATAATCATGTTAAAATTACACTGAATTATTTAAGTTATGATATGTTAATCATGTATGATGTATTTATGATTATTTTTTTCTTTACATTCATATATTTCATTTTGGGCTTCCAAAAAGTATTAATTTACACAAACTATACATTCGCACTACATTTTAGAACTCTATATTAGTCAATAGAAATTATTTTTCACTGCATTCAAATGTTACTCGTACAGGAATTGATCAATTATGGCCTGACTGTATTATTTAGTTTATTTTAAAAAAAACATACAGTCACAGTATTAAGCACCATATACCTGTCCCTACATTCAATTTCTATTTCTTTTATAAATTTCCTTTTTTTTCGCCAATCTTGTTAACAGTACATACAATTTAGTTTGTCACACATTGGTTTTCTTTTTCTTTACATTAATTTTATTTCGGTTTTGGCTTCCAAAAATTATTATTTTACACAATTCATTATACATTTGCACTACAGCTTATTGGATCTGATCATAACTTTGTATCAGTATCAGTAGCATTATCCTGCATTCATGCGCAGGAATTTCTCAATTATATAATTTGTTAACTGTACAGTATTTATTTTTATATCATTATTTAGTTCCATTTATTATAGTATGACCTTTTTACACTTTTTAAATTGAATTTTATTAAAATTGTTTTTTTTTGCGTCATAATGTTTATAAACTCTCTTTCTCGACTGGTCAGGTCTCACAAAGCATTTTACTATGATTTCATGTTGCTGTGTTTAACAAACTATTTGTTTTCAATAACATTTGATTTAAAAATTTGGTAGTAATTTCTACTCAACACTGCTTGCTTTATTCCAGAAGCCCTGCCTGTTGAAGAGAGGCTAAATCAGCTTGCAATAGAGTTACAGGTATGTATGTTAAACACTCATAAAACTGTAATGAGACAAAAAAAACCAACAACTGTTAAAATTATTATTTTTTAAATTAATACACGAATCATAATAGCGATGGTTGTATGGTTGAATATAAATCATGTTTTTGCTACAAAACCCAATGACACACTGATTTCTTGGAGCAGCTTTCAAGTCAAAGGTTACATCTGTAAACATTTATATAAATGTATCTGTAATAAAGAACAATAGCTTGCTAAGTCTGACATATTGCACAATCTACATATGAGTGTGCTAGCCAATCACTTTCCCGAGTGACCTAAAAAGCAAATGTCACTTTTGAGTCATATCAAACTGCAGCGTAGCATAGTATTGAGAGGTACGCCCCTGTCCACGACAGCTGCAGGAAGGCCACGAGAAGGTGGCCGAGCAGATCAGCGGTGACGTGGGCCACCTCTGCACGCAGCTGGCCGCCCTGTGGAGCCGCTTCCTGGAGACGGCCGTGCTCAACCCTCATGTCCTGTCCTACTTGGCCCAGGAGCACCACACGCTCAGGGTGAGAGGCACCAACACAGCATTTAAATTCAATTATTTTTTAAAATTTTTTTTGCAATAAAAAAAAAAAAATATATATATATATATATATATATATATATATATATATATATATATATTTGCATTTTTTTTTTAAATTATTATTTGACCATGTGTATATTGATCTACATGTTTGTTATATTTATGTCACCCTATGATACTGTGCACCAAAAAAAATAAAAATGCTGTTAGTTGCGCACCTTAAATGTTTTTGTTGACAACCATTATATCTGCACCAACTGCTGTGTAATCACGGGCCCATTTAAAAAAAAAAAGACAAAAGCTTGTTTGTTGCGTCGCTCTGTGGGGTGATTCTGCTTTCTGCTTTGTTGCAGTTGTCTGAAAATAATGAACATGTTTGCTTTGGTATTGAAGTACCCCGTGGCGGCGGGATGCTGGCAAGCCTTCATCCGTCAGTAGAATTTCAATTAAAAAGTATTCTGTAATTATTTGGGGGGGTGAAAATACACCAGGAATCTTGTCCTGCTGGTGATTCATTTTCACAGTGCTTGAGTTTAAACTACGAAGCATTTGTAAACTGAAGAAGGTCACGGGCAATGATCATTTCCTAATTAAAGGAAGATTTTTGAAAGGTTTCTATTTTTGCTTTTAATGGCAGCTTGTGACATTTTAACTGCAGTATGATCCTAATGGTGTGCTGTATTTCGTTACTGGAAGGTGCGGAGGTTTTCAGAGGCATACTTCTTCACAGAGCACCCCAAAGAGACATCCCTGACGTTTCAAGAGGAACTGTAAGTATAAGAACCAGATCAACACAAATGGATGAACCCATTCACTAAATGGTCATTTTTGTGCGCAAGAATCAACAGACAGGACCAGATTGCCACAGAAGTGCGGTGCTCAGACTACTTGGCCAAGATGCCTCCTTTACCTGTCGAGTGCCTGGACATTGATGGCGACTGCAACAGTCTTCCCATCATCTTTGAGGACAGATATGTGGAGTTTTGTCAAACAGGTGAATAATGTTTTTTGATATGTTAGGAGACAAAATATTTGCTCGAGGACTGTCATGCTCTTGTCTTTCCAGAGTGGTTACCCCATGTGCCGGTTCTTGCAACGGCCGACGATCATACCGACTCAGGTGCTATCGTCGTGGCTGCCAACAGGACTCACCTAAGTGGCCTGAGAGCCAAATGTTTTGAAGTTTCCCAGGATCCTTCGGACAGTGACGACTGCATGGATTTGACCACCTACGTATCGCTTATAGGAAAACAGAGTAAGACCAACTGCAAACATTCTCAGGACACCATTCCAACTGAGGACAGTATTGAACAACCAGTCACAGATCCACAGAAATCGAAGGATGTGTCATTAGTTGAGGCAAGCTATAGTTCAGGCCTGGGAAAATTGGCTGACCCCGATTCTTGTAGAACAGAAGAAATCCAAAATAATGGGAATGCGCATCTTGTTACAGAAGATTGCTCTTACCATTATGGTGCTTCAAAGGACAGCATTAGCCAAAAGAGTGAGGACAAAGAGTTTGATATGTCTATGCCCATAAATCAGTTCATGGATGGCCAAAGTGAGGATGCTTCAGTTAGCAACCCTGTGGTCTCTGCACGTTCAGTTTCAGCTTCCTCTCCTGGTGGTCTCAGAAAGGAGGCACCTCACAGAGGAGGTTCAGTCATCTCTAAGATCATAAAGCGCTCATCCTCTGTCATTTCGGACTCTGGTATCGAAAGCGAGCCCAGCTCCGTTGAAGTAGCGCTGCGAGGTCGACCTCCTTTGGATTTCTCCAGTGAACGGCAAATTCCACAGCAAAAAGTATTTCGGCACCCGGTGCTTCGCAGTTCCTTGGAGGGCCTGCAGATGGAAAGCAACGGCAGCCTTCCGAGTGGAGGCATACAGGCCTCGTTGACGTCGATAAGCTCCCTGCCTTATGAGGACGAGCGGGAGCAGAGCCACAACTGTAAACTAACCAAATCCATGTCTGCGCCGCAGATCAGTAGCCCTGATGACAACGAAGAGGACTGCGCACCGCCAATTCAGGAACTACAAGCCCCAAATAATCTAATCCGACACCAACATTCCGATCAAATCCACTTTTCTTTGAACTCGGAGCAGTCAGAATCATTGATTTTAGACACAAGTTCAATAAAAAACATTAGTAGTGAAGGGACTGTCAGTTCTGAAATGCCAAATCATCCCCAAAACGTTTTAGAGACCTACAAATCCAGTTCGGCGCTAAGTTGCGAGTCTGTGGAGGGCCCTCACGTCAAGGAGAGTCCTGTTATGGTGTCCCATGAGGAGAATGTGAATCACCACATCAGTGGTGTAAGTGTCTCTGTGAAGGATGTGCATCTTGCGGCTTTGGAAGCACTTCCCTGCAGTCGTGGACAAAAGCCAAGTGCTCATAAAAGTGCAATGGACCAGCAGAGTGTCCTCAACGTCAATGAGTGCCAAAGTCTCCATCAGACTGAACTTCATACCCAGGAGTCCAGAACACTTCTAGAACTTGATTCTTCGGGATCCTCACAAGACTGTGACCTCACGAGGCCGGCAACCGATGAGCTCACGTCACGCGTTGACCACAACGGGATATCAGCCAGCCAGAACGAGACCGCCAATGAGCAGACGAAGCCCTCGAAGGAGCCCAACTCGGGCCTGGCCTTCGTTAATAAGAAGATGGTGGAGGTGGTGAACATGTCGGTGTCCTGCGCGCCAACCTGTCTGCCCTTTTCCTCTGTTCTAAGAGACTCTCCGTCCATGAGTGGCATGTCCACTCGCCAGACTACCTCACCCATCACTAATCAGCCCCTGGGCTCCTTTGGTATCATCTCTTCAACGTTAGCCAACCATCTTGGCGTGGACCACGAGACCAACGAACGCATGCTGAGGTTTGTTTTGACATGTTTTTTCATACACTCACTTTCACTATTAGGTGCAGCAAGAGTCATATGTATGTATCTGACATTCTGCCAACTGATTATGTATTTGCTGTATTTGTTATATTGTGATACTGATAATGACAGAATACTGACAAAATATGTAATAGCTGGGTACTTCGTTTCACGAGATGACGACCAAAATAGATCATCTTTATTAATCTCTCATTGGGGAAATTTGCATTTTAATTTGCAATTTAATAATAACGATAACGATCATCATCATCATCAACACCATCATCATAGAAAACAATAAAAATCTTAACAACAATCTTAACAACAACAATCTTAATGATCCTATTTAAAAATAAGAATGTCTTTCACTATTGTAACATGTAAAATTTACTTATTTACTCTTCATCTCTGTTTGTTTGTTTCATAATACAATTTTTTTTAATAGTGGTATTAACAGTGTATTTATAATTCAATAATAATAATGACTCAAATTTTGCAAAGTTCAAATTTAGTGTTGAAATATGAAATTTCCCTTTTTTTTTAATGAATAATGAAACATTTTCCAGTTCTAAGATCTTTTGATGCAACCTTTCATGAGTTACATAATTGGAAGTGTATGCACACATCCAGTTTCTTCAAAGCCAAGGAGAAGCTGTTGAAAGGCGTGAGCTTCCAGGGCGGCCTGTATAGCGACCTCCCTCTGCTGGCATCTGACCTGCCCTACTTCCCCCCTGAGGAGGACGACGAGGAGTTTGACGACGGCATACACCTCGTGGTGTGTGTGCACGGGTTGGATGGTGAGTCCTGCAGTAAAGGCCGAATAGGAGTGGACACGGGGAGTTCTCTTTCATTTCAGCTCGTCAAAATAACGGATTCAGACATCGTGCCGTATAATTTCATCTTTGCTTCCAGGAAACAGCGCAGACCTTCGCCTGGTAAAGACGTTCATTGAGTTAGGCCTGCCGGGATCCCGGCTGGACTTCCTCATGTCTGAAAGAAACCAGGTGCGTTTGTAGATGACCTCCAGTCAATTTGAATTTAAAACAAAATAAATCATTAAAAGCAATTCATTAAATTCTTTTTAATTTTCATTGCGCTTTTATTTGCAGACGGACACGTTTGCTGATTTTGACACCATGACGGACAGATTGCTGGATGAGATTATCCAGCACATCCAGCTGTACAATCTCACCATAGGCAGGATAAGGTCAGTGTGCACCTAATGAAAGGACACAGACCACAATATTAGTTACACCTGAGCCATTTAATGATATAAAACACCACCGATAATTAGATATTAAATATTATCCTCAGTTTTGTCTAGAACTGACCTCCTATTGGCGACAAGGTGTACAGTACATGTAGCCACTCGAGACTCACTCCTGACTGTTTTTATTGTAATTGCCCTGATCTTGCATGTTTTTGTTACATGTCAACTAAAAAAAAAAAAAACAATTATATTCTGATGATGAATTAAGTATATTTATGTTCATTTAACCAAAAGTACGTTTATTTTTTAAATTGTTGCTAGTAAAATACTCCTTCCTAATCGTCATACAGTAGAGGGCAGCAGAGACAGGAAGAAGAAAAAAAAGAAATCTAGCCCCATAGTCAGCCTCCCTATCATAATTTATTGCCCCCGGAAAACTCCAAATTGATAAGTGACTCAGAATGGATGAAAAGCTATTATCATTCATAGCCAAAAGTTTTTGAATGTATACTTGACTGACTGTACCCATAATGCAGCGACGGGTTGCCAAGTTCCCCATCAAATTAAGCTATTCGTCTTAGCACGTAATTGCCCTCAAAATGAATTTCCACTCAACTTTCTTCCCTCGAGCCGCACTCTCCGGAGAGTCGAATGCATGGAAGGCAAAAAGCATCCAGTTCATTTCACATACCGACTCGTGTCGACACAGATGAGAGGGAGTCGTTGTGGCGATGAAGTGTTTTTGGTTGGAGTTGCAGCAACAGTGGCGTAATTAAACTAGGTGACTATAGGCGTTAGCAATTAATTGTCATGCTATGTCCTCAAAATTGTCTTTGAGGTCAGGCAAACATTTGACAAGTGAATGAAGTTTCTTGATTAGGCGATTCCTAACTGCAGGCAGTTTCTCTCTGTTTTTCCTCACGGCGACAGCTTCATCGGCCACTCTCTGGGGAACGTCATCATCCGCTCGGTGCTGACCAGGCCTCGCTTCCGTTGCTATCTGCCCCGGCTGCACACGTTCCTATCGCTGTCCGGTCCGCACTTGGGCACGCTGTACAACAACAGCACGCTGGTCAGCACAGGTGAGGCCGACGGCAGCCGCACTGACGGCCCCCTCCAAACACCCCACACGGGCATCAAGTACAAAACCATTTACTACACAATATCAATATCAAGTAGTGCAACTTCAAGTTTGGAAACTCTGTATAATGCCGTCATTTCTTGCATTCACTTGTGTAGAGTTAGGTTTGTTCGGCTGGAAAACCAAACATTTGGGGGTGCGGCTCAACATCGGTTTTAGCGGGGCTAAGACAATAAAAATTCGCCATATTCGTTGATGCCATTTGTCGTGTGCACGTTTACAAAAATCAGGCTGCACCGCAACTACAATCAGCCCTTGTCAAAAGGGCTGATTGGGTAAAACGGTTGGGTAAAACGGTGGGTAAAACGGTGCTATTTCATTTCATGGGTTTTAGTGCCATGTAACAGTGTCATTTGAAATTGGATTTTAAATGATTGAATCAAACATGTTTCTTTTTCAATGAAACTACAATTGTCAAAAGAAAAGTACTACAGAGTACTCTTAAAGTAAAGAGTACAATATAGTACAGTGTAATATGATAATAGGGAATACAGTGCTATATTGTCTGTAGAGAGAGAGAGGTTCTTTGGGAAGTATACCATTTTTACATTTATTTGTTTTAATGAAATCCTGCTAAGACACAAATTGAAGAGAACTTTAGAATTTTCAAGTATTTTTAGCCTTTTATCAAACTAAGAACCAAGTTAGGTCATGTAAGTAGGTGTTCAAAATTGGCCTTGCTCACCTCACTAAAAGGACCATAATTGTGTATAATCATCATTAAAAATAATGATCGTAAATGTCTTCTAATTATTATCTTGAGTTTCAAAGTATTTTGCAGAGTACTGTAAAGGGATAAAGGTCTACTTTTACCCGACGTGAACATTTTGTGCTCCACAAAGTTTATCGACTCATCTAATAATATCATCTGCACCACTCATCTGTGAGGCAAAGTTTGACAGGATTGTGTGTTTGTGCTTATGTATGCTGAAGGTCTGTGGTTAATGCAGAAGCTGAAGAAGTCGGGATCCCTGCTGCAGCTCACCTTCAGAGACCACATGGATCCGCGGAAAACGTTCCTTTATCTCCTGAGTCAGAAACCGGGTAGGAAAACTGCAAAGGGGCCATTTTGCCAATGTTAAAAAACAACAACAACAAAAAGACTAAAATATTTATAAGCCTATTTTATGTCACGTTTCTGAGTGTGAGAGGCCTCCCTGCTGTGTGAGTGCAACAACCCAGTCGTTTGTTGCACGGGCTAAACAACGATAATCACGGAAATGCATTTTGTCCACCGATAACCCCCCCCCCCCCCCCCCCTCCCTAAAACACACACACGCACACACGTCTGACACTCCATCACTGAAAACGCACCAGAGCACGCTTTTAAAAGCACTCGCTGACAAGAGACCAAAAGGAAAAAGTGTGCTTTGCCATTTACAGTAAATTGACTCCTTTGCCTCTCTCACACTCATACAAAAAGACACACACACACACACACACACACACACTCACACTTTCAACTGTTTTGTTTTATTTCTGTCAGGGCTCCATTTCTTCAAGAATGTGGTGCTGGTGGCGTCTCCACAGGACCGTTACGTTCCTTTCCACTCTGCCCGAATAGAAATGTGCAAAACTGCTCTCAAAGACAAAACCACTGGTACTGTATATACGGTATATGATATAAATTCACTGGCGGGAACTTTAGGTACAGCACTTTCTGCCGTTAGATAACAATGCTCACTCAGTATTAATTTAACTTTGGTTAAGATTGTATTTACAGTGTGCATATTAAGTTGTGTTCCTAATTTTGGGAGGGGCTGACTTATTTAGCTACAAGAGTGACAAAATATTAGAAACATCTCTGCAGTTGAACACCACTGCAAAGTGCAACCAACATATCGCAAAGTTGCAAAACTAAGATACAGAAAAAAATGAGACAATAACGTAAAATTTGTCAGTCAACATGAGAGTCAATCTTCCACTTTTATGTGGTGAAATATTAACCCCCTGGTAACTGAGTCGACTTTAGCCTGACGCATCTGTAAATTGTAATCATCGTTATTTCCTCTGCGTCAGGCCCCGTCTACACGGAGATGATCAACAACCTTCTACAGCCTCTCGTGGAGGCCAAAGATTGCCGGCTAATCCGTCAGAACGTTTTCCACGCTCTGCCCAACACGGCCAACACGCTTATCGGCCGAGCCGCCCACATCGCCGTCTTGGACTCGGAACTTTTCCTGGAGAAGTTCTTCTTGGTGGCGGGACTGGACTACTTCAAATAACGGTGCTTTTGTCTATTACCACCACCATGTAGGATATACTCTTATGTACAGTACATAACCTTGTTAGGAACGAGGCGAGTATTTGTTTCGTTAGGATGGTTAGCGATTGGTGTATTGTGACTGTTTCAAGTGCTCACCCAGTGGTGTGAGTGTGACTAGTAGCGATGCAAAATTGTAACATAAACACTGTATGTAACATCTATCCAGCATAGATGCTTTGTTGGCCTTATCGATAACCTGTCAGCCGCAACACTAACACACGCTAGTTACGCCGCGTTCCCTTTGGGCGACTTCTTTTAGGTGTGGACCATCCATTGCCGTCCGAGTAGCCGCTTCATGCACTAACTAATACCATCAAATGCAAGGTCTTGATAAGAAATCTGGGAATAATGTTGAAAGCTCTTTTACATTTTTCTGTCATTTTCTTGCTTTATGTAGCTTTAATCATACCTCTCTAATAGTCTCGATCAAAGTTGACCAAAAATGATTTTGGGGAGAATTTTTCATACTGGGCTTGATTCAGATATGAGAGATGTGTTGGTGTACCCGATGTCACGGCCGGTTTACTCCTTTTATTTATTTATTTATTTATTTTGAAATCCGATGATGTTTTGAAGTAAATCGTATCCAGTGTTGTATATAGTTTAAATGTAATATAAAACTATATAACAGTCAATCTCGAAAAGTTAGCCCTTATAGAGTGCTATTGTGGATATAGATTAAGTTTAACTAATAACTAAGTGACATTCACTCCCCCGCAAACTTTTATCAGGCTTCTTCTCCAGCCAGAAGATAAAAATATGTTTTCTACATCAGTATTTAAAATCGGTTTTCAACGTCCACAACTGATGTCACAAAAAGATATATAGTATTTCAAATTCACACGACAAAATTTCCCTTTGGAAGTAAACTTGCTACTTTTTCCATTATATGATCAAATCCCCCATAATATGACTTTATTCTCGTAGCGTTATTGCAGTACTTTAATATTTAAAAAGAAAATGTTCTCATAATATTGTAATTTTTCTTTTAATAATACTACAATTTAAGATTATAAAATTATGGCTTTATTCTCAAAATATGTTATCAATATTCTCGAAATTAATGCTCATTTTGTTCCCGGCTCAATTTTTTTTCCTTCAGCCCTAACAATCTTTTATGATGCATACATATTTCAAGCAAAAATGAGTTCAACTGTTCCAACACATTTTCTTTTGCTGGATTTTTGATCAGACGTCATCAACGGATAAGTAGGTTTACTTTATTTTACATACTTAAAGCAATATGCTAACATGCACAGACCTACATCAACGCATTATAAATATGTACCCAACCAGGCAACGTAACCTAAACTCGGCTTACACTTTACTAAACAAACGGATACAGCTTAACAAGTACAGTATAATTATGCGTCCTTAAACCGTGTGCAATACTACTTAAAATAGTTTTATAGGCGATACACTGTAAGCTAATGTATAGATCCAATTCTGCTGCATTTGATAGAGACTACAAATAAATAAAATAAAAAAACACTTTTTGGTGAACAGTTTTTGGGAATGTGTACAAAGCAAGATCCACAGAAATGTGGTTAAATGGTTCGATGTGGATGAACTTGAGAGCCCTGACCTCAACCCCAACCCCCCACCCCACACACGCTCCTAAATCTTGTAAATAGTCTTCCCAGAAGAGTGGATGCTGTTGTAGCGACAAATATATTTTCTTCTATTTTGCAATGGTGTCCCAATCTATTTATTTATTCTCCGTAATGTCCTTTTTTCATTTTGTTGATAAGTTTACATGAAGCCATTCAGATCACGCCCTCTTCTCCTGCATAGATAAAGTATTAAACATGAAGCTCGTGTATGTTTGGCCTTTGCACCAGGTTGACGGCAAGTGCACTTTATTGACAACCTTGACTCAACATCAAGCAGGCTTTAGAAAATCCATTTTCCCCCAGCGCGCATCTGTGTGTTTGCCTTGAAACATGCGCCACCTCCCCCCATGGATGAAGGTCACGACCTAACCCCGGGTCTTCTCAGCTGTCTGCGCTTTTTGTGTCGCCAACGAGTCGATGACGGCGCAACGTTTGCTTTTCTGGTCATGAGATTAAGAGCGTCGTCGTGACTGATTGGAATTGAATGGATCTTTTTGAGGAGCACAATTGTTCCCAAACAGCCCTTAGCCAAGCGACGCAAGAATAGCTCCCATAATATGTTTTAAAGTGGAACCTTCAAAGTCAAACAAAAAAGCATGATACTAGAATTTGGAGAGAGTTTTTCTGGACAATTTTCTAAAGAAAAAAAATATGCCTCATAAATTGGAGTTGAAACTATCAGGTGACTTTTTCTTTGCTCTTTTCTTCTGAAGGGTCCCAGTGATCACAAAAGATAGGACCAGAAATGGCACTTGCGGCATCGCAAGGAAGTGTCTGGCTGCTCGGCACAAAATGAGCCACGCAATTAATCAAATATCATACTAAAACATAATGTACACGAAATGATTTTACCACGCAGATGCCAACGTAATTAGCATACGGTTTAAAATATTCCTTGGGAAAATGAACAGCTGTATTTTTACTCTACCGAAAACGTAAAAAATTAATTCAAACAACTTAAACAGTTCCTACTTACTACCTAAGCACATGTAGTCTTATGCTAAGTGACAAAATATACAGAGGTTAACTAATAATAATTCATTTGTTCGAATGTCGAGTAAAACTTTGGAGGTTCCACTGCGTATTACATTCAACTCAACTAATCCTTGGGAAGTTTAGACTGTATATTTATCTCCAAATCCAAGCAATCAATGCAATTTGAATCCGATCTCATGTTTGTGTGTGATGTGAGGATGATGGTGATGCGTAACCATTACGGGACCGCCTGGCCAGTTTTCGGTCACGCGTGTGTGAAAAGGTATTCATTGTCTGCCCTAAACAGGAAAATCCTCCATGTATTTAAATGAATGTAAAAAAGAAAACCAACAACAAAGCTGTCTGAAATCACTGTGAGAAACATGTATTTCATCCCGCATTTTTTTTGAAGTGTATAATATGTAAAGTACAGAGAAAACTACTTCATCTGTGCCAATACTACTAAACAGATACAACAGTGTAATAAAATAGTTTGTTTTGCATAATGTGTCGCTTTTGTGTGCTTAATTTATTTCCCCCGGCAGCTTTAATCACTGACATCGACAAGCAGTATTAGACCTCTTTTGAGTAGATACATTTTTTTTTGAGCGTGTGCAGAATAACTTGTGAAACAAAGAGACGAAAGCGGGATTAGTGAAAAGCGCTCAAAGAAAACAACAAACCCTGAGCGATGGGGGGGGGGGGGGGGGGGGGGGACCCTCTGGTGTCGACTCTGAGCGTCATATCAACATGCAACATTTACAAGCTAATATGCAAATCCCTTCACTGTGGAAAGAAAAAAGTGTGAAGGCCCATTTTTCCACACTTTACTTTTATGTTATTACTAAGGGTATACCAGTACAGCAAACATTTTAATTTGGTACATATTGTGGTTTTAAAATCACAGTTCGGTTCGCATTCTTTACAGTCATGGAATAAAACCACAAAACATAACATTTCTTAGCTTTTGTGTAAACAGGAACAGATTTAATGACAACAACAACAAAAAAATGAAAGCAGTAAATTTGCCAATAAATGATAATCACATTTTAAAAACGAGGTCGCGAGTCACATAAACAAATATTGCTTAATAGTATGTAACAGCTGAAATCTTTTCATTTTAGGAAAGTACATCATCAATCATTTATTTTCAGGAAGTGCAACATCAATAAATGCGTATTTATTTTAGTAAAGACCAACGTCAATAAATTGTCCAAAATTAAAGGTTTCTCTTCTTTTTAGGAAAGAGCAACATAATAAGTGCAACATGATAAGTGCAACATCACGTTTGTCTTCCTTTTTTTCTTTTTAGGAAAGCGCAACATGAAGATTTTTTTTGTTTTTTTTTAGGAAAGTGCAATACTTTGTCTTCTTTTTTAGAAAAGTGCAGCATTAATAGTTTGCGTCTTTTTAGGAAAATGCATCCGCAATTTATCTTCTTTTCTTCTTTTTAAGAAAGGGCAACATTCACAGTTTGTTTTCCTTTTTGGTAAGTGCAACATCAAGGTTTTGTTCCTTTCTTCTTTCACCGGAAGTGCAACATTGAGATCTTGTCTTCTTTTCAGGAAAGTGCAATAGTTTGTTTTCTTTTATAGAAAATGCAACATCAGTACTTTGTCTTCTTTTTAAAAAAGTGCATAACCACTACTCTTTCTTCTTTTCTTCTTTTTGTCATGAAGTTACACGTCCGGTCTTTACCTCATATGCGGGAACTCGTATACATTATTTGCCAAACTTTAGCAAGTCAGTTTAATCACGAACGGGTTGTCTCCCATGATCTGACCCAAAAGCCAAATCCAGCCGCATTCTGTTCTTTGGACACAGCCCACAATACTGTACTGGTTAAACCGTGCCAGCAGCTCTTTGAAGATACAGCACCAGGCTGCTTCCATTTCATCCACAGAGGCAGATATGACACAGCCTTTAAACTCCTGCCCATGTACATTCTATTAAGAAGCCCTCTTGCGGGACGACGACGACTCCCTATCTGTATTGAGTAGCGTTGACATGTGCAGTAAACGAATCAGAGCAACAATCCCCTGTTGGCGCCCCGTTTCAACTGCACCAATTTATGTCTTCCAGCTCGAGGAAAACCCGAGAGCTATCCATTCAGCCCACAACAATCCATAGCCAATCTGATTACAGGGTGTTCTTTCTCATCCCACCGTCCATTTGTCACTGCGTTTGGAGCTCACGAGCCAAGTGAGCCTCTTCGTGGAGTCCCTTTACCCCCCCCTCAAATCAATAGAGCTCATTTTTCCGTAGCCGAAAGACACGTCTCCCATTGTGGGAAAACTGATGAGGGAGTACCCACTTACACGGAGTAATGCATTTGATTTGCTGCGAGTTAGCAGAAATTGCTTGGTCACCTTCACTTTGCATCAAGAAGCCAATAAGAGGCGCCCACGTTCTTGTTTACAGCGTTTGCACAGACGCGCACTGCGAGAAGCGAAAAGTGAAAAATTAACTTGGCATCAAATCGATTCGTTGATTGAAGCGTCACTCACTCACGCTATTGTAAAGAAGCGAGAAGCATTCGTCCCACAGTGATACTTTTCCCGTACGTCATCAATAAGCAAGTCTCCAGTGGGAGTGATTAAGCCTGCATGAAACGTCAGCGCTGCAAGGTAATAAGAGCTCGACGGTGTCGTTAGCCAAACAGACGCTAATGAGCACCATTTCATACGTAAACATGTGAACAATGACGCAAAACTCCTCAGAACACAGCAATGTGCATGTTGTTTGTGCCTGAAGTATATTATCAAGTGACCATGATCCAAAATGAATTTGAAAAAGGCTTTATGCTTCTTAACCTTCATAGATTTATCTTCAAAAGTGATTTGTTTGTATTAGGCCCCATGGTCATGCAATGGTGTTAAAATCAATAGGGACAGTATAGACTGACTATGAAGACGTTGCATAGTTTAGAAAACATCAACAATGTGGATCTTCTTCTAAATAATGATTTTCTAGGACATTGGAGTAGAGTACATACAATAATTTAGTCTTTAGCAATTAAAAAAAGCCAAAACATTTAAAGAGGCAATAAATAAAATACCAAGTATAAATAAAATTTGAAGAAAGAAAGAAAGGGTTGTCTGTTTAAAAGTGTAACATATAATTCTTCATTTATTAGGTCAAAATATGGTATTTACATCGAATGACTCCCAGTGGCGACCCGTGATAGGACAAGCCGAAAGTCACGACAACAACTTACCATGAAGCTGCCACCGTTATCACGAAAGCTTCAAATCAACTGTACGATCAGTGTTAACATTAACAACTGTCGTACAAGTTTGGAGAGACTTTAAGCACTGCGTGAGTAACACAACTAAATCTGATCAAACGCAAAGCTGCTCATTGTTTGAAGATGCTGAGGGAACAGGGATGTTTTATAGGCAACAACGCAACAAATATACTTTATGTCTGCAAAACAAAATTAATAATGTCCAAATGCTTTAGATGCTCACAGAGCAGTCCCACTACATTTGCTGACATTTTGGAAGAAAACAAATTGGCAAAACGCCTCCTGTTTGAATTTTGAGGCTTATTTGTGAGACTTATTTTTCATTGTAATCGTTAACAGGCTTTGTAGGCATTGCGGGGGCTCTAACCTGCAGGGGAACATTTTGCCTTCTTAGAAATGACATTTGTTGATCAATGGATTTCTGGTCTCCATCGGAAAGGGTCATTCAGACCCAATCCTGCAAATTTAACAGGATTCCATTCGTCATTTACTTCCATAGTTGGTAAGAAATACTCAGAGGCAGTTACAGTGTATCATTTTTTTATATAAAGACTAGAAGAAAGGTTCAATAATTAGGTAGTATATTTGTATAGATGAGTGATTCCCAACCACTGTGCCACAGAAATGTATTCAATTTCACTTTTTTCATTCAGTTTTCATTGAAATGATTGATTTCCTACAAATCATCATCTATCTATGCGAGCGACCTTATTAGTGAACGGCAGAACACTAAAATCCTCTTCCACTTGATGGCAAAAGGTACAATTAACTTGTGTATCCACTTATACAACAGAATAATAACTTGTGGTGGTGTAATGTTAACAATGTGCCTTTGTGCAATAAAGGAGAAAAACGCTGGTAGATTAGAACAGGATGCTCCATTCCTTCCACCAGATGGTGCTACTGCTATCTGTTCCTCCCATTGAAACAACAGATTACAAAATAATACTATTATGCTTTACCAATTATTGACAGTCATATATATATATATATATATATATATATATATTTCGAATGTTATTGCTGAGACGTTAAAGTAGACTTGCATGTTAGTGTTGCAGATCTCTTCTAATGAGCGGCTGAGCGTGTGTTTTCGAGCATTCGGGTCACGTATCTCAGACGCCATACAGGCCATAAACCATCCAGATGTCTTCTCTCGCTCTCTCTCTCTCAGCAGTTTTACAGAACAGACTTTTTTTTTGTTGTTCTGATTGACAAGGCTAAAACCTAAAATCCATCCGTCATTGCCGCTGCTTGAACGGAGCAGTCAGAACTTTTTCTTTCACCTTTTTCCTCAAGGTGACCAGGCCCACCCCCGGCGCTGGATAAAAGCGAGAAAAAAATGATTTGGACGATAGCCGGCAATTTTGTTAGCATTGTTGGCGAGCACACTTGAGCGGTCACATGCGTATCATTTCTCAGCTGTGGTTGAGTGCGTGTGTCGCTGCAGAGGTCAGTGGATGTTGAAAGCAGATACATTTGTGGGAGGGAGGTTGACGGCCTGTCAAGACGACGAGAGGGAGCTTTACTAAGAGGCCGGGCCCCGGACAGAGAGATGGATGGTAAATGCCATGTTGAACAAAGGGGAAAAATGTAAGTCGCCTTGGGAAATACATTTAATTGCTTCCTGTCTCAGAGTGAGGCGAGAAAATGGATATCATTGTGTGTATTAAGCACAGACCATGAATTGGACCAAAAGCACTCCGACAGAACAAAGTTATTCTTTAATCTGGCCAGAAACAATAACCTAAACAAAAAATGATTTTAGCAGGCTACAAGGTAGATGACTGCTCAGCAGGTCTACTGGCAGTTTGAAGGTTTGGGGTTTGAATATCGAGGTAAAACAATCAATATAGAACGGGCCCAATATACGGTATATATCTATATATCCTGTTTATATATATATACAGTGTGTGTGTATATATAGGGCCTGCTCTCCCAGCGCTAAATGCTAAATGCTGTCATTAAAAAAAAAAGGTTTGCTGTGGGAAATTGTATCAAAATTGGAAGCATCCTTTGAGATAATTCAAGTAAAAAAGGATACACTGATGCTGAAATCAACAAATAGGGACACATACAGTATGGAATGGTTAACCACTATTTTACCAAAAACTCCTGGATGGTGAAAGATAAAGTGGATCTGGCACAGAGAGGACTTGAAAATATGAAAGAAGTAATCCTCCTGTAATCCTAAAAGATCCCAGCATACAAAGAAATGCTAATCCCACAAAATGATAGTTGATCCTTACAAAGGTCTGCTTTCTATCATGCGAAAGAAAGCCGATGGGTGAAAGGTGAATGCGCTCAAAGTGTGTTCACGCAGGCTTGCGGGTCCAGATCGGCACGATGTGATGACTTTCTACTAAATGTGCTGCATTGGCAAACGCGCAAAACATGCCAGGCGAGAGATTTCATTCTTGATAGCTTCTGAATCCATTTCATTTTTTAACCACAGATTAACCTCGATTTGGGATTATCCACTCAGTGACAAGTGCATATGGTGTGCTTTTCGGACAAAAATGAACTCTGTTCCAACCAGCTGCGTGCATTCATTGAATCCCCCCCCCCACTCACTTTAGCCCCCCAAACTGCAACATGACAGTCTTCTGAACACATCTTCTCTGAGGCACATTAACTGTTAATACTAGTCAAAGACAAAACGTGAAATACAATCCATCACATGAGGTTGGTTGACTTTCAAGTCATTCTAATTATAAAACTAAATTTCCCATAGGAAATCATGTAAAAACAATTAGGCTCAACTGTTTTATTATACATCATGTCAACAAAAAGTTCAGTTATATCATCAACTCTAATTTTCTTTTTGTTTTTACATTATGCTCCCCGACTAAAGATGCACCCTACATAAGATTCACCATCATGTCAATTAAAAAACAAAAAAACTTACTT
Source organism: Phyllopteryx taeniolatus (assembly GCF_024500385.1). Lineage (NCBI taxonomy): Eukaryota > Metazoa > Chordata > Actinopteri > Syngnathiformes > Syngnathidae > Phyllopteryx > Phyllopteryx taeniolatus. Next base: position 7,514,392 of record NC_084522.1, on the reverse strand, counting down.
TTGCCTTTTTTTTTTTTAACAGTTCCTCCTTTGTTTGTATATCATGGCGTACCGTTTGAAAGAAATCTCTTTGAAAACTATCAAAAAAGTGTAAAGCGTCATCAGGAGCCCTCGTCAAGTGCTTCTCGATTGTTTTTTGGTCATCCCCGAATATGCATCTGCGCTAACGCAGGTAAATAATTGATCCTCAAAGCATAGCAGCAAGTTAATTAGCGCATTATGATCCGGAGGTCGTCCTCGCAAGGATCCCCTCCCGCCCTTTCAGCTTCATTTAGATGCAGCGAGCAGCAATTGGGATCCATCAATTCTAAACATGAAGTCTCCCATGTTAATACAGTTAATTGGCAAGTTGATTAAACTTCAGAATTGAATTGAGAAGTTGGCTATTCATTATTTTCATTTGAGTTGTATCATCTCCCCTCACGCCCCCCTCGCTCTCTCTGCATGAACTATGAGAGGGAAGTCTATTAATAAAAAGTAATAGGGGCTAATTTATTAAGTTACTGACCCATTTAATAGCTCGCAGATGTGAATTGTCTGTAAAGATAGTTGAGACAAAAGATTTGATGGCATTGAATCATCATGTTGAGAGTGGCCACGAGGTAATTATTTTCTGGAGAGGGGAGAAAAAAAGTCAAGCTCTTGCATGGAATCCTGCAGACCACACTTATGCATTTCTGAATCACAAAGCAAATCAACCTGTATGACTTGCAGTCCATTTTTTTTTTTTTGCGCATAGTCTTTGAGGTCCGGTTGGATTATATACTTGCTATTTCATTGGGGGGGGGGGGGGGGGGGGGGGCGCGTCATACTCCTTCGTTATCATTTCACTTTCTTTATGAAGTTGTGCAAAGCGAGAGTTGGATATAAAGTGGGAGCCCATCGGAGTGGAAGTAATAACAGGGAGCTTCCAATGTGCTTCGTGATCGCAGGAGGCACGCCACAGAAACCGTCAGGGTCAGTTTTAATTGAAAGGAAAAGCCTCCTGAGCGGTGGCGGCGGTCTTTGATGTGCTCATTTTTAACTGAATGCAGGTAAGACAAAGACAGGAGGAGAGGAATAAAAAGAAAGAGTTTTGTACGGGAGAGCCAACCTTATCCAAGATTCTCAATGGATAGGGGGATCCGAACTGATGCGTTTTTCATTGGAGAGATGTTGTGGAACGCGTTACTGCAGAAGAACTCCACGTGTACAAGGTAATTCACCTAAATGAGCCCCAATCGGAAGCCGGTATCCAGGACATTTAAAAAAAAAAAAAATTATTATACCTACACAGTTCAACATGGGCAGAACATGGCGTTAAGGTTTGATGATCATTTCAAGGATTACCTAAAAAAAAATTAAAAAAAATAAAAAATGTGCCCGTGCCAGCAGCATCCTCAACTGACACAAACTTTGGTGGACATCGTAACAGGTCAAATGAAAAAGTAAAAAAAAAAAAATAAATAAAATAAAATCACTGCTCGGAATTTAACAAGAAGTTGTCCATTTTGGTTTGAAGGAAATTCACTCAAATGATCCCCAATTGGATGCATAGTAAGGATTTGCCATGTAAAATGGAGTGCGAGAGCCCATTCATCAATACTCCCACTTTTAATCATTATTATTATCCATCCATCCATTTTCTTTACCGCTTATCCTCACAAGGGTCGCGGGCTGCTGGAGCCTATCCCAGCTATCTTCGGGCAGGAGGCGGGGTACACCCTGAACCGGTCATCAGCCAATCGCAGGGCACATAGAAACAAACAACCATTCGCACTCACATTCACACCTACATGCAATTTAGAGTCTCCAATTATCCTACCATGCATGTTTTTGGGATGTGGGAGGAAACCCGAGTGCCCGGAGAAAACCAATGCAGGCACGGGGAGAACATGCAAACTCCACACAGGCGGGGCCGGTATTGGAACCCCGGTCCCCAGAACTGTGAGGCAAATGTGCTAACCAGTCGTCCACTGTGCCGGCAGTTTTATTATTATTATTATTAAATGGACTCAAGCAGTGCACTCCATTACAAGTAATCTACAATCAAATGCACACAAGTGAACTGTAATGACCATTATTATCCTTATTATTATAGTCAAGTTTGACCCCTATTTTTGTAGGATTTTTACGAATAAAGTGCTTATCAGAATTTTTGCGTGTGCACTACTACTTGACAGCTGTGGAAACTATCACAGTGCAATATTATTGACAAGACATTTTTTTGTAGGATTTACTACCAAATTCTTGCTGCATGTGAAGCAGTATTTATTTTTTTATTTTATTTTTTTCAAACCAGTGTGACCTCAAGTTAACCTGTGCTCTGGGCATTTCTCAACCAATTAGAAGCCACGGAGTTCTCATCAGAAATAATGAAACCTTCTTATTTAACTACCTTTATCTGGTTCATTACCTTGAAAAGTCAATGGGAAGCTGCACATTGTGGGGACAAAAAACATCTTTATTAAGGATGTGTTTGTTTGATTCAATCCCATATGGTTCAACAGGTAAGCACATTGAGCTGTAAATCCTATTAGCTCATGATAGATGACGGTCTGTCTGTGGAAAAATGAGCTACATCCCTTTTTTGCGGTCTCCTAATTACAGGTTTGGAATTTAAAGAGGTAAATAATGATAATATGATTCATCAACTTTGCCTTTTGAGGTGGAGAGCGCCCCCGAGTCATCATCTCTCATTAGTTAATGAATAGTGATTGGTATGAAATGACTTCACCCCACTCGGCTCCCCGTCCATTAGCGTGTTAATCAACAGCATATGACTGCCAGGCTGCGACGGATCCCTTTGAAACAAATCGCCCTGGACCTCCCCTGCACTGAAAAGACAATTCCCCATTTGCATAATGAGGGCCAAAGGAGGGCAATGTTTGCTCATCATCAGAATGAATTTATGCAGGGGACCGCTATCGTGTCGCATGTCGCTTGATTCACATCAGCTCTTCTCTGGATTGAAAGCGGGAGTGGAACGAGAGAACCTTGTGTATGCGCTCGTCGGGTCCGAATTCCGGATATTGACTAAACGTCTTTTGACAAGAATGTGATACATCCATGCATCTATTTTCTTTACCACCGCTTATTCTCATTAGGGTGACGGGTGGGTTGGAGTCTTTCCCAGCTGACTTTGGGCTAGTGGTGCACAAACAACAACCATTCAACAACCATTCACTTCACAGTCACACATATTGAGAATTCTTCAGTTAAGCTGATATGCATGTTTTTGGAATGTGGCAGTAAGTCAGAGTATCTGGAGAAAACCCGCACAAGCATGGAAAAAACTGCACACAGGAAGGCCAGAGCTGTGCTTCAAACTCTTAACTCACAACGAAATTTAGTAAATGCCTTGGACAATAAAGGGTGTGAAACACTGGACCAGATAATCCATCACAGTGAATCAATTTATACCCCATTTAAACATGCTGATCCAATCCAAGGCTCCAGCTGCTTTTATCTACTACTCGTGAATGTTAACATAATCCGGTCATTGTTATCTTCGGGCCTCACCGTGCAGCAACAAGCCATTTTAAAAGTGGCAGACGTTCAAGGTTTGGCCATATGGAGCGCAACTCTGCCTAAAGCTACACAGAGGACAGCTAGACAGGACAGCTACAGTACAATAACAGAATAGCAATATTAAAGCTACAGTATAGTAAAGATCGTATAAGAAAATAAAGTACAGTAAGAGTTTTGTCCATAATGTCATGGTTGACGTGCTGCCACAAAGTCTCTCTGAATGTGCGCTAATTGTTGTGTTCAGTCCGTATATCATCATTTCAAGGGAAATGGAGGCTCGCGTGCAAACTTCAGGTCCAATAATATCTGCATGTTGAATGCGTGAGCATGGCTTATCATGAAGAAATTAGTTCAGTGTGCACGTATTTAATTGAAGCTATATTTGAGTGTGGGTTAAAGAGAACGCTCTTCCAATCAAGGGCCACTTCTGCTTCGACAAGAGGCACCTGTCTCGTTTCACTCATGGCCACTTTTGAGCAATCCAAGTGACCCTTCAACATGTGGGTGACACTCAAGTCGAAATAATGCTCCGGTGAAAGCAATCTGGGACAATTTAGTCATCTATCTTTGAAAAAACAAAAAAAATGAGAGTAAAATTGCACTTTGTTTTTGTCACATTTGTCAGATGGAGACCTCTGACATACCCTCGCGTTCCAAACTATAATTTGGAGATTTCAGTTCAAGCTTGAATGGACTGACTGAGTGTCTTCCCCTCAGCATAAAATTGATAACCATCCAGGGAAGCTGAACTGTTCCACGCTGAATAAGTGATGATTTGATAAGTCCACTTTCAGTTAAATACAATGTGACTACACATTGAACAAAAACAATCCCCAAAAAATACCGCAGGAGAGCTGATGAGATCAATTTGTTAGAATAGTTCAGTGAGTGAATCTCGTAATGACTTTTGCTTTAGCCATCCCCGACATGTAATTGTCGCCATTTCGATGAGCACATTTGATGACGCGGACTACGACAAATCACGCAGCCGTTCTGCTCTGTTGCATTAAAATGCTAAACATATACAAAACATTGAGTTCCGTGACCTGTGAGCAGATGCCCATCCAATAAATGTTGTCCACTCAACGGCATCCTGGTGCCCCATCCTGTCTCAAAAATGCAACGCGTTATACATACTTACTGAAAAATAAAGAAAATCAAAATGAAAACCTAAATCTTGGGTATGTTATTCAATATTACTTAACAAACTTGCATTGGTTTTTCAGGGAAAATCCATATTAATAACATAGGATTTACTTAGATTTAACTTTATGGTATCAAGGCATTAATAAATAATGAAATAAAACTAAATCCAGTTTCTTTTGTATTATTCAGTATTATTTTGAACAATAATTACTTGTGATGCTTGCGTTTGGCTGATGGTAGGGAGCCAATACAATAAAATTGCAAAATACACAAAAAGGCAAAAATAAAACAAGCTTTTTGAGTATTATTGATTTTGAAGAAAAATCTATGTTCGTAATTTTTATTTACAATCGGTAATAAGCCAACATAAAAGAAACATAAAAAAAACCAAAATAAAAAAGACCTTTTTTTTAGTATTGTATTGTATATTACAAAAAAATCCCATTAGTTTTAAATGAAATCAATGATGTGATTTTGATTTGTTTGTATTTAAGAGACAGTGAGTTACTGTCCAAAATTTTTGTTTTTTTTCTCACTACTACTGGCTTTACGTCTGACTGCAAATGTGTACATTCATTTATTTGAGTACACTACTGAAGGTATTTTTGAATCTCATGATATTGGAATATAATCTACTCAAAATATAATTTAGCTTCTTGTAAGACTTTATTCTCGAGGTGTTGCTGACTTCATGTTTTTGCACTTCAATTTTAAAGCTGCTTCAGTCCTATTAAGTATTAGTAACCTTAACTGAATGTTTAGTGTCCTTTATGATCCACTTAAGCGCACTGGAGGGTCGCCAAAAGAAAACGAAGGAGAGAGAAGCGATATTGGACGAGGTGCTTGAATTATGCCGCTGGCTCATGGAGCACTGATAACCTTTCGGCTTATTATCGCAATTAGAGTACACAGCTGGAGGAGAAAATTAATCCTCCGCCGGGCCATTTTGTTTGCTTATTTACAGACGTGCGTGACTTGGAATGAGGGTAAACAGAGCACTGATGATTGAGCCTTGTCTCTCCTAAATGGCTGCCATTGTTTTAAGCAGACGCGCAACGCGACCATTTTACCACCGCGGCTGCTTTAAATGATGAATAAACAATATCTCAGATTGTGCATTAAGGCATTTGGGTTTGTGTGTTTGTATGACGGCATAAATGACCATTGAATGTACAGTAGTGTGAAGTAGTGGTGACCGGATTGTGGCCTAAAATGCCACAAGATGGCACCAAAGCACTAGCTAATAGGAAAGTAGTAGTTGTCAGCGTAGCGTAATGTAGCTGGGATTAGAGGAGGTTTTGAGAAGATGGCTGGATTAAATATGTATGTAACATTTTTTACAGTGAGGTCAGACCAATTACACATTTGGCAATCACAGCAATCTTGTTTATTACGTGATTTTTCAAAAGATTAACAGCATATAAGCATGGTGCTGGTTGAAAGAAATCCTATAGAGGTGCACCGACAGCTGACGTTATACGCAGATGTCACCTATGATTATGTTTGAACTCCAAAAAGAGTTAGAATTTTGGGGCATTAACATTTGGGTCAAATTCCAAGCAACTTTTGCGGCGTTCGAACTTCAACAATCAATGCAGCGAAATCTGTTTGTAAAGTAACAGATGGATTTTTTTTTTGTTTTTTTTTTTGAGACCTCACGGTTGGCACAGTGGAAGCAGAATTGTGCGGGTCAGCCAAGAGCATACGTGGCGCTTACCCCCCCACTCGTTTTCCTCTCGCCATAATGTGGTTTTCCTCCCCACTATTGTAATTTCCCTCCCTGGGTGACAAGGTTGTTCCACACGAGCTGGTTCTCTAATAACCAAGCCAAGCCTCCTAGTGAAAAACCCATTAAGGTCAAGTCATGCATAGTTGATTGAACATCTTGTCTGCTGGTTTGCTAAGGAGAGCCTAAGAATATCACATCAGCCTAAGAATAACATCGCAGATGGATAAAACACATAAAACCTTCAATAACCAATTAATTGAATTGTGATTGTGTGGAATTGGTTGTTGATTCAACATATCTTCAGGCCACTGAGGCGAAATTTTGTTTCCTCCTAGCAGTTGACCAGTTGATCTCATCTCAACTATCCATCCATTCTGCTTTGTCCTCAAAACATCATTAAAACATCCATTCACACAGTCACACCTTTCAGCGTTTTCAGTTAAGCAAGCTAATACAAAAAAAATACAAATAAATAAAAAATCCTGAGTCCCCCTACGTAAATACCTTGGCTGTGGCACAACTCCATTGGCAGCATTATTCTGCTCAATTCATCGAACAGGAGTTCCGAAAAACAATGAATCAATTCTATCAATTAATTATCAATTATATTATTCTTTCCTGATAGTCCATCAAGGAAATTTAGTCAGATTATCCCTTGTACCATCTTCAAAGTTTGGCCTGCAACACAAAGCCAAAAAAAATCGACCAAGCAACACCTCATAACTTGAAAACTGTGGCAGTCAAAAGTCATGGTAGGTATTCAAGTTATGTATTTGTAAAACGCATACTCCATGTCTTTTACTTCAATAGAAATATAAAAGTGGAAGAGTGGCGTCATGATAATAGCTAGCCTAGCTTTTTTTCTTCTTCATTTTCACTGTGGCAAGTTGCTGCCTCCCACAGGTCAGTCTGGGTACTACGTAACATTACGATGGATTACGTGCTGTGTTGTTCATCGTAAAGTACCCTTTACGACTGTCCTGAGTTTGCTGCTAGACGACAACGTGTTCCACAGAAAACATTTCTTTACATATCTACTGTTTATGAGCATCAGGCCATACTAAATATAAACAAAAGGGATTAGAAAAAGTTACAGTAAAGTGGGGTCTTCCTTGCTCAGACTCGACTTAAACGAGACTATCAATGAAACGCTGTTCTCCTTGCTCCATTAGTCCAGACATCATATCCATCCCACCGAGCATCACACAAGGAGACCAAACCAAGGACGTCACACTCTGATATGGTGGGTGTTTTTGACGGTGTGTATGTGTGTGTGTGTGTGTCTGTGTGTTGGGGGGGGGGGGGGGGCTCACCTAGCAAATGACGCAGCCAAGCGTGAAATCATCTCTGCTCAGCTCTGAAGGGCCCTACATGGATTTTTAATGATGAGGTCATACCTTTATTTATTTATTAAATACATGTCAAATATAGTCAATGGCTCCATTCTTTTGAATGCATATTTAACTACAAGGAAGAGGCCGGGCCTAATGAGATATGCAACCACGTAGGCGCATGACTTTACAATGCAGGTAGCCCTTTGTGTTTTGTAGTTTAGTAATCAACACAAACATTCAATTTAAATCACGTTTAATACAAGCATATGCAATTATTTATTTTAAATGATATGTTGCCATCAGTATACTTAAAACATTGATTGTAGTCATCAAACAGAAGCACAGTCATTACGAGTAATCACGTTCCCTCTCTTATAAACACAAAAACACGAGCAAAGACTGTTAAACGATAATAGCTCAAAAAGTTGGTTTTGTCTTCATTTAAAAAAAAAAAAGAGTTTAAAATTTCCAACCTACTGCTCACGTCGCAAACTCTAGTCAAGGATTAAGTGTGGTATAATCAGTTATTTAGGTATAGATTTAGGTTTAACCGTATGAATAATGCAAATCCATCTATCTAGCCTCCATCAATTTTACTTTAAAATATATGCTTGTATTTTAGGGTTTTGTCCTCAAATGATTATGCCCTAAACTCTGTGATTTGTTATCACACAGTTACAAACGACAATTTTTAACATTGAGTGTTAAGTGTATTTAAGGTACTGCTCCATCGAAATCTCCTCATATGGGTTATAGCACGACATCTTGGCAGTAATAAGTAGTTAGTAAACAACTAGACCTTTATAAAGAATTCAAAAGGCTACCCTTATTTTATAGTTGTTATTATTGGTCCTAGTTAATAACTGAGTAATACATTATTTATTACTCTACAATTATTTTAACATTATTTTAAAGGCGTACCTTAACAATGATATTAGGATTACACAGGCCTGACTCATGCTTTCAGATGATTGCTCTATTGCAATTTCCAATATGACAACCCAGGTTATTTGACACAAACAAAAAATGCATTATTTGAGGCAATTATGATTTTCTTTCATACCGTGAACCGTCTGGAAAAGTGCAGTATTTTTGCTTTGCTGGAAGCTCACATAAATTGGAACCAATGAAATGCGCCGTAGTCGGTCGGTGTGAAATAAAAGCAAATGACTTGATATTATCTGTGCTATTATATTTGTGAATAATAATGCCACCGGGATTGGTGGCGAGCAAGAACAGGAAGTGCTAATTTGAAAGTGTACACACAGGAGAGACTGCGCATGCAAATAAATGTCATCTTGAGTCGTGTAGCGGTCCCGTCTGCTCGGCTCGCTGGGAAACCTCTCGGCGCAAGTCGGAAAATCAAGCGCCAAAGGGAAAACCAATCAAATTAATCACTCGCTTCTCAGTCCTATAGGGAACCGTTTGTGAATAGTGGAAGCAGTATTGATAAAGTGCCATAGTATTATGGGTACTTATCTTCGGTGGGCTAATCAAAGATCCAGGCCATTGTAGAAGGGAGAATATGTTTGTTTTCTTGGCTGCAATTCAGACGTCAAAGATGCATGCCTCACAGAAGAAGGCAATTTCCTTTAACATGAAACAAGTTTTTCTTTTTCTTCTTCAGTAGCCAAATGTTTTGCAGTGACATTTCTGCAACAACACACCGCACAACTTGTCACAGGTGGACTTTTAACCCCCCCGAAAGAAAATGATGTGAGATTTGGCTGTAGCACTAACAACTCCATAGAGATAGACTATATGCAAATGTGACCTTCATTTTAAGTAGCTTTGCGTCAATGTCACTTAGGACCATTTTGTTCCATTCATGAGCAGTCAGTCATTTCATGTGTCTGGTATAGACGGAGCATATGTTCCTATAGACCACATGCAGACTCTTTCATAAAGTCTGCAACTGTCATGAAATAGTCCATTTTACAAGTTGTTAAAAACGAAAATACACTTTTGCCTTCCACACATTCACACACAGTTCCACGATCGGTGAGAACACACACACGGACACACGCGCACGCACACACACACACACAGGTATGCACAGACACCCACACAAATAGTCCCAGAAATGACAAAAAACTGCACATTTTCAGGGGCTCGAATTTCTTCAAGTATGTGGCTGTCATAAAATTAAAAAAAATAAAAATAAAAATAAACTCACAACAAAAACGTTTAAGTCGTGAAGTGCTAGAAAAAATGTTTTTTTTTACTTTTTCAAAGGTTCGATTTGATTCAAATCCTACAAGTTGAGAGGCAATAATGGATCCCGATGTCTCTGGGTCAGGCCAAGCTCCTCGCCTGTCTGTGGAACAAAGTCCGTCGCAAGATGACCTAAACCTTTTTTTTTTTTTTTTTCAAGCAAGCAAAATTTGCAGTTCTGCAAACCTGCCGAAACAGGCAAATATAGTATCAACTCCCGAAAAGTGAATTACTGACCCCGTAAGAACCGAAAATATTTTTTGATTAACTTGAAAAATTGTCAATTTTGCAACAGCTGGAGAACTGAACAAACAGAACTACCTACAAATGTGCTTTTTTCTTTTTCATTTCTGGGAAAAGTGAGGTGAGTGGAAGCCAAGTTTAGCAGCTTGAAAAATGTACCACTACCGGGGACCTGATGAAATGGACAAATGTCTACCCCGACCCCCGAAAAGTGCATTGAGTTAATTATTTATTTAGCCATTTGTGGGTCGGGCAAGTTTGGAAGGGTTTCCTGTTTTGCGAGGACCTAAAAGTATTCTTTTAGTTTGTTGAAAACTTTTTTTTTGTTTGCGACAGCCGCAGCCCTGAATAAACAAATGCAAATTGCCTCCCTGAAAATTGTAATATTTTGCTTTTGTTCAACAAATGACAGGAAAATTTAAAAAAAAATGTGAAAAAGATTTTCGGGGGCTCAATTTTCCTCCATCTTGTCAGGTCCTGCAGACCTTTTAAGATGTCTTAACATGACTTAATGCAGGAACACAGTGTGGTGTTTATTCCTCGAAGTGCTGAGTGTTCGATATCGGAGAAGCTGAAAGTTTCTGAGCCGGCAGACGGATTTTCGGTGCCATGTGATTCATCAAGAAAGGTTTTGGCAAGTCTTCGGTGGTTTCCGACACAAAGCCTGATGTTTGTATCACTGGCTCGAGTGTCAAAGCTATTTGTCACGGCTCTTTGTCGTCCCCGTCTCCTCCTGCGTCGCCGCAATAAACGATGGCAGCGAAAGCTTCTGGCACTTCATCAAATGTGTTGTTCCCATGGCTCAAGTTTGGTTTCTTCCTCTCTTACACATGCACGCAAATCTAACATTTTGTGTGTGCAATCTTTCAAAAAGAAAAGACATTTGTATTGACGAAGCTGTCAAATTTAAATATGTTAATGGGCAACATTCGCATTCAGTGTCAAGGTATTCTTTTCCGCCATCATCGGTCTTCCTCTGATTCTCATTTCTAGAAATGAATTCTCTTTGTTGATATCCACATGGGAAATCAAGCAGACGGTTTTATTTAATTTTATTTTTTGGATTGATCACATTGCTTTGCTCCACTGCATTTTCTTCACTAGTTAGAATGTAGACGTGTTTTAACACATACAGTTTGCTGAGCGATATGGCCCTAAGAGGGAATAAGCAAAATCCGATTTTAATCGTATTTTTTCCTCCTTCGCTTTTAGAACATGACAATGAAAAAACTTTTTTTCATAGTCTCCCCCCCCCCCCCCCCCCCCCCCCCCCCCTTTTGGGATTTCGTTTATTTCTCCTTATACCAACCAACTTTGAAACATTTATTTTCCAGCTTGTTTTCTCCCAGCATCAACTTGCAAAGAATTTTTTTTTCTTCCTCTTGGGGAAAAAAAAATGTCCCATTTGTCAAAGCATATATTCAAATCCGATTTTTAATAAGTACAAATTTTAAACATTTAATAATTAAACATAATCGAATGATCTTTCAAACTGCATGGCTCGGCTGTCTGATGTACACAATGAATTCTAACGTTTCAAAATGGGTTTTGTGTGATTTCAGACACAGCGGGCATCTCGCCAACTGTCCAGTGGCAGAGGAAATCTGCGGTGCAAATTTAGCAGCTAGACCCGACGGACGGCATACATGACGGAGCATTAAGCACTTAATGAAGCACGTACTGCATTTTGCCCCCAGGAGAGCAAACATCATATGGCCGTAAACGGAGTGAGTGTTGAACACTCGCATTCTTCAGGTGGCTGCAAACATGACTCCTAATGAATGTTTATGTTCATCTGGTGCATAATGTATGCAAATAGACAAATTGGATTATTAGAGCAAGGATTCTCAAACTTTTTGAGGTATCAGGAACCCTTTATGTAGGAAAGGTTTCTTTTCAAGGACCGCAAAATGACACTTTTCTACAACGTAAATCTGTGTACAGCTTGTATAACACGCCCCCGATAAATGAGGGATTAGTGTTGTCACTTTTGTTAGATAATGTATATGTATAAATAAGAAAAGAAATACAATTATACTTGCCTTACGTTACTTGATTACAGCAAAAAGGGTAAATTACTGTAATTGCAATAACAGGAATGTCAAAGTATTATAATCAATGCCCTCACATCTCACAGGTGGCTTTTGAGTGCTTGCTATTACTGTAAAACAAATGTCTATTAATGGGCACACTGGCGGACCTCTGATTAAAATGTAAGCACCACAAAGTCAAAATCTCGCTGTGACCTCCCTGTATTTGAATTAATGAGCTATTTAGGAGGAGGTTTTCTCTTCCCCCCCCCCAACCCCCCTACGCTTTCCCTCACTTGCCCGCAGCGACGGCGTGATTATCCAAAGCTGCAGAGCACATTTATGTCTATTAATTTTCATGTGACACTAAGTAAGCAGGCCGGTCACATACAGTGTGGAACCTTGCGGAGGTTCAGCAGTCACTTTGAACTGATGGACATTGTGACATTTTTTTTTTTCCACAGAGAGCAAGCAGTGCTTCCGGTTAAGTAAGCCGGCAAAATATCTCGTTACCTTGGGTGCGTTTCTTTTATACCGTGGGCTCGAGTGATATGGAAAACATTATCGGCAAAAATCCCAAATTTTGGAACTTCTACCTGCATACCGCTCTCTTAACTTATGATTTTGTAACCTTTACTTGGCAATTTTTTGTTAAAGGTGTCATAGAAAATTGGGTGTTTAGTAGTTGTACACAAATGCTCACTAACAAATGGACAGACCAAGAAACAGAAACTAAAACAAAAATGCAATATAACAGCACCATCAGGAGCAGTTTAGAATACATTTTTATCAAAATATCAAGACAAAAAAAAGGAAAAAAAATTAATGAAATGTATCAAACTCACCAGAGATGCTGATGACAAAATGTATTAATGCGCACAGATTGTGGTTTGCTAGTCGAACTTGCTCAATCAGAGGACGGGAAAATACTAATGCAAATTTAAAATCTGATTGTTTAAAGAAACAGTCCCATTGCTAATATAGATTAAATTACATCCGTCAACACTTCTGGTTCTTAAGGTTAAATTGACATGCAAAACATAGAGGTTTCTAATCTGATGAGACCTAAAAAATAAATAAAATCTCCAACATCTCCATACACAAACTGGAAGCAGTGCAGCCATGAGAAATGCTATGAAATGAAGGGAATAGACTGTTGTGAATAAATGAATACAATTTCATGGAACAAGTAGTAGGATTGCTCTTGTTAATGAAGGTCAGTGCTTCCGATAGTGACGACCCACCACTGTCTTTTTGACAGTTAAGTCATCATTGAAACGTCCCTCCTGACCAAGAATACAAAAATGGGATTTTCCAGTCACTTGGATCTAGCGTAACAATGTCTATGTCTGTTACAACATGGACAAACAATTCAGTTCATCTATGTAGTAACTTTGACAGGAAGAATGACCAATATCTGGTTCACTCGGCTTTACTTGACTGCAATAGATGAACGATTGAAGAAAAGCTCACCCAAACAACTCGTCCTGAATCTCATCTTAACTGGAGTGACGCCAGCGGCTATTTCACTCAGCTGAAGGTGAACAGCAAGTTACGTCGACGCATATTCCCTCTGGCTGCCAGCCTCATCTATATTCAAAGTTATTGTTTGCAACCTCGTGTCAGGTTTGCTGCAGGTCACAACTTCCCAACTTGTGGCGATGTGTTACTTTTACGGCAGCTTGCGATTGTACGATACGACGCACAGGGAGGCCCATTACAAAGCAGCTGCTAAGAAAGCTAATGACGGTGTCTGGAGAGATTGATTAGAAATGTGAACATCCCTCACAAAGTCACTCATATATTCATAGAAAAGTGATTTGGAAATTTCATATGAATAATTTAGGGGGTGATCTGAAATAAAAAGAGAAATAAGACAATGTAAAATAATAAGCTGCTAAACTTAGATGCCTATTAAGTTTCAGTCTGAGGTGTGAGTCAGTCAAATCCTGGGATAAAATCTAATGAAAACAACAACAACAACAAAGAGGCAGCCTGTAAAGACAATGTAACATTTACCTGCACTTGAAGTACACTGATCAACAACAGCATTTAGCATATGTGACTTACTAGTAACTGGAAATCCATTGTATGATGATTATTATTTCGCTTTCCGCACGCTCGGCTCTAAAGTGGCGACCCGGTAATGCAGAAAGACTGCAAATATACTATAAGTGTCCATGAGTCACATATCCATTGTGATCCCACCTACTGATGTCTCTTCATAGAGATTAGCTGAATTGCACTGGAAATATTTAAGACTTGGGCTAGAAATCGAAGTCTAGCATGAAGCCAGGTTTTACTTTCCATTAGTGCAAATGACAACTCCTCAGTGATTGCCGTCGAACACGCTTGAGGGAATTAATGATAAAAATATTGCCGGCGTTGGCAAGCGAGTGATATGGCGTGACACTCTAATTAGACCTTTTGTAACCTGACAACATAATTACTGAGACTTGTGCTCCAGCATAAGGTAAAAACTGAAAAATTAGTGAACAAGCTATCAAAAAAAGAAAATAGACCACTTTTTTTTTAAACGCCATTCCAAGTTGAGGTTTTCTGTCCAAAAAAAAAAATCAAACAAAGAAGTACACATTGTCTATTATATAAAAAAAAAAAAAAACACGCATAACTTTGCCGTAAGTGGAGCAACACGTAGACAGATAATATAACAATGTTCACAGGCATACATTCTTTATTTATGATTAATATTACTGATGCTTACAGAGGAGCTGAGAATGTCACCATGCACAGTATATTCATATCTGTATTATACTGCCCCCAGGTGGCAAAGGCGCACACACGAGAAGGAGCACCACAATATTCATTGCATTGAATCAACAAAGGTGGCAAAAACACTTTATTTTATTTTATTTTATTTATTTTTTTAAATAAAGGAGGTTGGAATATAGTATATTAAAGGCATTTCCATTCATTTCAATGGGGAAAGATGATTTGAGATACAGTTGTTCTTAAGTAAGAGCATGGACATGGAACGACTCGTATCTCAAGGCACCACTGTAATTTCAACTTTAAAAAATTGGTAAATTTTGTACAATATTCTCATGAGAACTGGTAAGTCCTTTTTCTGTGCCAAAAACTACTATTTTCCATTGGGAAATATTTCTTGCAACACCTCATTTGAAAGATTGTTCCCCCCCACACCCACACTATTCAACAAGTGACCATATTGTTATAAAGTGCAGTTCAGGGTGAAGAAGGTGTTTCCAAATGGAAAATAATGAACTGTGAACGTTCCCATTGAGAGTCAGTGATGGTCATGAATAGTTATGTTCCTTGCTTACATAAATGTACAATGGAAAATTGATTTATTCAGACATCACAGAGTGAAAAAGTTATCAACTGGGAAATGGCAAATTCCTTCCTTTACGGTAAACTCACACACATACTGCGTATGGTAGCTACAAAATACCCAATTGCTGAAGTCTAGTTGTTCCTCTCAACACTGTTTCCCATCAAGAATTAAATTGCTTAACCCATTTGAACTCTATTGCTAACAAAAACAGCAGAACCCAAAAAATATAAGCATGGAGTCCTACCGCTTGTTAATTAACGTGTAAATAAGTTCCCACTGCACTATAAAAGACAATTTTATCTAATTTGGTGACAACGTCTTCAATGACGATTCATATTTGAGTAGACTGATGTGATCGCTCCACAATGTTGTATACGTCCGTGTTTATGTGCCAGGGCTCAGTGTTGGGAAGATTACTTTGTAAATGTAGTTGGTTAAAATTTAAAGTTACTGAAAGTTATTGAAAATGTAATAGTAGTGTAACACTTTCAATTACTTTCTAGTAGTTGTAATTTAGTTTTAAACTCCAGTTTCACCTGACATGACCTGAGCTGCAGGCAAGACATCTGCACACTGGCTAGGAATTATTACAATACATAACACATTTGACAAGAACTTTTAAGTAAGATGAAAGATACAAACTTTACATTATTGATTTGACACATTTCTTCTATTTCCAGCAGAGAAATGTATTCCAGTTGGATTCCTGGAACAAGCTGTTGACAAGCTGCGAGAATCACAAAGTCCCATCGAGTGCTTTATTTCACACTTGGCTTGCAATGTTCTTCGCTGAGCGGGACCTCCTACTCATCAGAGCCGGCCTCAAGAATGTTCTGCAAATGTTCCAGTGGAGTGTGAGAGGAGGAGAGGCATACAGTACACTCAAGCCGAATCTTCAGTCTTCACTCACGTCTTGAAATTTTTTCGCTTTTTAAGATAAAAACAAAAAAAAAAGAGGGGCTAAGATAAGGGGTTGTTTGGTTTTTGGTTAGGGTTCAGGGTGAGGGTTACACTTTTGATTCGGGGTTAGGGTATGGTTAGGTTTTTGATTTAGGTTGGGGTTAGGCTTGGGGTTTAGGTTAGGCTAAGGGTAAAAGGTTTGCATGAGGTGTAAGGGTATGGTCAGGTACACGGTTTAGTGTGTGCTGTTTTTTTTTTTTTTCTTTGGTTAGAATTTCATTTCGTTTTTTTTAGTCAGGTTTAGCGTTTATGTTTGGTAAGGAGGTTTTGGTTAAGTTTGAGGTTTTTCTTATATTATTGTTGATTGGTTTGGGTTTGGAGTCACTGATGGTGTTGTGGTACACTTGCCTGGCTTTGGTGCGGGCAGCGTGGGTTCAGTTCTCACTCAGTAACGGCGCGAATGTGAGTGCGAATGGTTGTCCATGTCTATATGTGTCCTGCGGCTGACTGGCGACCAGTTCAGGGTGTAGTTCGCCTTTCGCCCGAAGTCAGCTGGGATAGGCTCCAGCGCCCCGCGACCCTCACCAGGATAAGCGGTGTTGAAAATGGATGAATGGATGGATGGGTTTGGGTTTGGGTTTGTGTTACAGGCCAAGGGTTTTGGCTTTAGGTTAGGGTAAGGATAGACTTAGGGTAGGGGAAAGGATATAGTTGGGTTTTTTGTTACATTAGGTCAACTATGAGGTTAACTGTTGGTTAGATTTTGTGTAGGGATTCTGATTATAGTTTTATTTTTATTTTTTTTTAGGGGTGGTTTGGCTTAGAGTAGAGGGTTTGGGTTTGTGTCAGGGTTGCGGCTTAACATTAGTGTAAGGTTAGGGTTAGTGTTGTGTTGTGTTTGCTGTTAGGGTTGAAATTTAGGTTAGTGTTGCATTTATAATTTGAGATTTGGTAAGGGGATTAGACATTTGTGGTTTGGGGATGAAGTTTGTGTTAATCAGGGCAAATTTGTGTTTGCAGGTGCTGCCACAGCCCCTTTCCAGGGACCATCTTTACCCATTTCAGGAGTCCCAAAATACCTTTTTTACCACAAGTCCACTTTCAAGCATGTTGTCAGTGTTAGTAATTGGGTTAGGTTTGAGGCCTATGTGTTTTTCTTTGTCTTATATGTCTTTCCAGCTGAAAATGTAGTAACCACCTAATATTGTGCTGTTTTATGCTGAGATATTTTTGCCAATGCCCTGGTATTCAAACACCAGGAAATGAGAGCATATTGAATCAATGTTGAGGATCCATCCATTAATTTTCTGAGCCGCTTAACCTCACAAGGGTCGCGGGAGTGCTGGTACACCCTGAACTGGTTGCCAGCCAATCGCAGCAATGTTGAGGATGATGGCGATCTTATGACTGCATTTGTGCCATTAGGCGTAAAACAAAACAAAGGAGCACAAGATGGTTTATCCATGAAGGTAAATACTTACACAGCTTGTTCATCAGGAGCTTACCTCAGTAAGAGTAGATAATAGAATTTGACCTCTCATACATAGTTTTTTTTCTGATTCACATTGACACACGGACGCCATACTGCTATAGTCAGCAGAACTGCTTTAAAATCTCACCTTGTAATTGACCGATCCAGATTCTAATGCTGCTGACTGCATAATAAGGAATGGAAAGAAGATCTCATCTGCACCTCTCAGGGAAACTTGAAAGGAAACTTTCCGTGAACCTCGGTGAACTTCTGCTGATTGCTGACAGATTAGCGTAACTAGTGAGTGAAGTTTCTGGTTCAGTTTGAATCAGGCTAGTGTTTATGTCCGAACACTAATGGGTGCTGCTATTGTAGATACATTTCACGTTAGCACTTTTTGAGCATACAGCTAACCATTAGACTTAAATGTATTTCTATTTTATTATTTATTCAAGTCCAAAAAAGTACTCATGCAGAGAAATCAGAGAAATGCCAATACCTTGGCAGAACAAATATGCAACCTTGCGCGCCAGAACATTAACACAGACGCACACAACGGAATCTACAGGAACATTAATTATTCTTTAAAAAATGCTGTCACAACATAAGGTAATATCATCTTTAATACTGCACAGGAAACTTGTTTACAAAGACTTCTAATTCCGTTCAGCTGACTTGAGACTTACGTGCTTCGGTGCGTTTTTTGTGTTGTTTTGATGAGCAACACAGTTTGCAACAGGGTTCAAATGGTCTTAGTAGTTAACTAATGTTTGTGTGTGAACGACAGTGTCTCTGAACTGAGATCATTCAGAGTTACTGTTTTTTTTTTCCCCAATGAGAATTTATTTGTCTTTTGTGGCAAGAAAATAAACAGACAGGTCACGTTTGGATTTTTCAGATTTCCCGTGTCGAAACCCTCTTAATTGAACAAATATGGTTCCTTAAGTAATGTGTTTAGTTTTCTCTCACTCTACGCCTGAGCTGACCATCAGCAAAAAGTCAAATAGAAAGAAGTTGAGAATATCATGTGAAGGTTAGCTATTAATTCACCTCTCTCCCCGGGGGACACGACTGCCGAGGTCATTCGGCACCATGGCGTTGAGGACTTCTCACCTCTGAAAGCAAATGAGTGGCGTGTCAACTTACATCGGAGAAGCGTAGCTTTTATGCTCTGACGAGCTGCATCCTGCCGTCGTCAGGCGCTGCGCTCGCATGACCTGCGGGTAAATGCCAAAAGCCATAACGGCTAAAAGATTGGCTTTTGATGTGCTCGGGGGCAAATTAAGCTCATCAGAAAGCATCGTTTTGGTTTGAATTTTAAAGCCTGTGATTGACTGGTGACCACTCAACAGTATGGTCTGAAGTCAGCCAACATTGTTGAATGTTACATTTCCTAACCCTACAAAACCAAACAACTCCTATGTAATACTCTTTGAAAATAAAAGTTTTATTCCAGAAACCGACAAAAGGCATACAAATTTTATTGCAGTTAGTGTCATCTCCTTTAAAGACAATCTCAAGCCATACATATTTACGTCATCACGTACTCGTCAATCATCAGCCTCTTAACTGCTTTTTTTGTCATATATATATATATATATATATATATATATATATATATATATATTTTTTTTTTTTTTTTTCTTCTCTGTATCCCTTTTATGCTGGAACAGTTTTATAGTTTTACTTTGCCAGAGTGGAGTTTTTAAGATGCCACTGTGGATCTTTGTATTCTGATGGATATTTATTGAAAATTTCACTTGGACGTATGAAAATGTCAGTTGGACGGAACAAAATTTTAAAGGGGGGTGACAAAGCAAAAGGGAGAGATCGTGAAAAGACAAGTATAGTAAATAGTATAGGAAGAGAAGACAACAAAAGACAGAGCATGAGCTGAAAGAAAGATGAGGAAAGTAAATCATTATATGCTTAGAACAATGACACATTAGATTTGAGTGACTTAATTGCTTAATTTATATTAACCTGACATACCCTAAATACGCATTATTAGCATGGAACACAGAAATAAAAAAAAATCATTTTACTAAATTCACAAAAAAATGGAGATGTCTGCTTTTGAGTGTGAAAGCTTCCAATTTTCTTATGGATGAAAGAAAATCATGTGCAAATGTAACTCCTCGCATACAATATAACCCTTTTTGCTGAACAATTAGTTTAATTGCATTTCCAAGAATTGCCTATGAATTTGTATTTAAAAATATTGCACAAGTCTGGAGCTACAATTATTAAACAGGACAATTAAAACAGAAAAAAACACACAAACGATAAGGAAAATGGGGGTGAGCCTTATGTTTTGTATGAATTTAGATCATGCCCAATCAATGGCGCAGAAGCTCAATTGTGACTTTACAATTAAAATTACAGACTCAAATTAAAGTTGGGAACGGGCGATATGTGTTTATTTTTTGGGGAAATTGTCAGCCCCTTGTTGTCGACTGAAGAATGAATTAATTGAACACCATCACAACAGGTCACATCAGCGTGCCTAATGTGACATTTATCCCGTTGCTGGTCATTAAACTGATTTGTCAGCACGTCTCGAATGTGTTATGTACAAAAGTTGTAAGGGCGTATTTGGCAGTGGAGGCCATGGGCGACGTGAACTCACATGTCTCTTCAATTGGACTGAGGAGTGTTTGCATTTTAATGATGATTAGCGTTCCTCACTTACTCATATAGGGGAAGCGATCGATTTATTTACACACATTTTGGGGAATAATATTGAAAGATATGGCCGTATAATACAATGCGTCTTTAGTGAAACTAGAGGGGCGGAACTAATATGTAATTCTTACATACTGTTGTAATTCTTTCAATGAAATTCTAGTACAAATCCATTAAAACACTGGTGTCAAACCCAAGGCACGGAGGCCAGGTCTGGCCCGCCACATCATTTTATGTGGCCCTCTGCAGCATATAAACTGCAAAAAAATTGCAATTTTTCATCACTGTAACTGTTTTTGTTTTTTTAAATAAGCATTTATATTTACCAAATTCCTTCTTAAATATAATTGCACAATAGTAAGATTTGCTCATCACTAGTTTCCATGACTGCTGATTTCAAATTCAATTTGTTGCTAATAATACAGATAATAACAATCAAATGCGGGGGCAATTGTGAATATGTAATATGATGAGGCCATTGTACATGTTTGTGATTTTCACAATTCATAATGGTCCTCTGAGGGAAACCATTTGTGGCGCCGAAAATGAGTTTGACCCCCCATGCATTAAAACATTCAAATGCGTCGCAGCTCACAAGGCAACAGCAGAGAAGCCGCTTGCACAGCGACTGCATTTACTGTAATTCATCCCACACTATTTGCATAATTGATCAGATTGTATTAATAGGAAGTGTCAGTTCTGAAAATGAGCGATTATACGCAATAGTGTCACCCCCCCACATCAGGGCCTCAGCTTCAAATAAACCATTGGAGGTTCCCAAGGAGCCAATTGCGCTATGCAAAAACCGCCACTTGTGTACCCCAACAAACAAGACAAGTTCCCGCTCTGTCATTTGTCTTCATCATTGCCTTCCAAGGGGGCCAGTGGGATTAAATGGGCTTTATTTGTCATCAGTGACAAATGTAACGGACGCAGTCCAGTGGTGACATGGGGAAGACTTTGATCAAAAGTGGAAGCAAACAAGGAACACACTGGCTTTGCGCTGACAATGATATGCAAATTAATAAACCATGAGAGCGAGCTGTGTCACGTGTCAGCGATGACAAAAAGACCCAATAAAGCTCCAGTCATTGCATCTAATACAGCGGAAAAAGAAACACAATCTGTCTGGATTAGGAATAATTTTCCTTTCCCCAAATAATGGTCATAGGAAAATCAGTTCCTTCAAAGAACTTCAGTGACCATAAAAGCATTTTTAACTGTCATTCAAGGCTAAAACCAGTTAGGGTGAGCAATCAACTTTATATCTGTCATGAAAGCGCAAACGTTTAGCAAATCAGGCCTACACTATAGGCCACGTTTCAGTTCCAGGTTAATTTTTACCCCTAAATATGTACTATAGATCTTTTCAAAATGTATCAATAGCCTGTCTGACACTAGATGAAATTGATTAATCCATAATCGATGGTGCAGGGAAAAAAAGAAAGTGTACCCTCTGACCTTTTTATAACATCTGCTCCTTATGTTTCATATGATCATTATGCATTATGCAGTTCTTTTCTGTGGCCGTTTTGAGATTCCCTCATGACGCTTCAAAGAACAACAGGATTACAGACTATAGACTATTTTCATTTGTACTTCATAGTATTTATACAAATAGTATTTTGTACGGAACTATAGATAGTTTTCAAGTAATAAAATTAGATTTTTCATTTGTTGGATAATGACATATCTCTATTTCAGAATAGTACAACGAGTAACGATTCGATTCTGATTCACTAGTCATTCGTTAATGTCAATGCGAGGCCTAGTTAAAACATACGCATTCACTTACATACTGGAGTGAGAAAAAAAATAACTTTATATCTATTAGATGCTCACTGAACTGACATATATGCTCAATAGCGGTTTGGGCTTAGAATTATTATTATTTTTTAACGACTCCAACATTTTCCGCAAAGAGTTTTGCAACCTTGTTAACAGCGAAACAAACAGCGACGATGAGCTCTGACAGCAGAAATGATATTGAAGGGGTGTTAGCTGCTGGTAGAAGAGGGAGAGCTTTGATGGCTAATTAGCGCAGGCAGCTGTCAGAACAGCAATGGCAACGAGCAGAGAGTTTTGATACTATGCTTCTATTTATGCTTTTGCAGCTCGCTTTTTTTCTCCTGGGAATTATTTGGTTGCAGAGGAGGTCTCAGGAGGGAGGGGGGGCATCAAATTTCTCCTTCTCGCACCGGATGTGACCACATTAATTATAAATCCTTGGGAGCAGGCATTAAGATTCATCGGACATATTTTTAGAATATGAGAAGCTGATTCATTTCTTTAATCAAGACGGCAGGTGTCAGCTCGGTCGAGAATTAAGCGGGGGGGGGGGGAAAGATGTTGAAAGCTGCTTAAAGTTGTCAGAGACGGTGACATTTTGAGCAGGGCAAAGGTGCGAATGATTTTGTTGGGAATTTGTGCCTTGGGGCTAAAGTTCAGCTGAGGACTGATAAAACTTGTCGTATGGGTGTTATAAAAAAAAAAAAAAAAATTACAACTGAGAATTTTGTGTCTTTCTTTCCATCACTGGTCATAAAGGTGGAACGATTTAAACATAAGTGTTGCGGTTTTTAAGCAAGTTCACAGCAAAAGAGAGAACAAGAAGTGATAATTTAGATAGATTATGAGATTCAGCTTGTCAATAAAGTTGTTGAAATAAAAAATGACATTACTCAACATGAAAGCCTATTTTTGGGCAAGTGATGATGAAGATGATGATGCTAAATAAAACAACACATACTAGCTTGAGTGGAAATAATCTACCCATCCATCTAATTCTTTTCAGATAGGAAAATGTATATGTGATCTTCATGAGTGTAAAATTGTTTATGACAATGACATTAATGGACACAGATGTCATTTTTTCCGGAATTTAAAACAGATTCCAAGTGTATTAATGCAAGCTTTTTGGCAATGTTTTGTCAAAATACACAAAGTGTAAGGAATTAGCACAAAGTTTAGTAAGAGTACAATTTTTGGTACTATGACAACCTGGGCTTGAGCTAGTAAGTTGCGACAAAGGTCTGAGTACTATGTCGATTACTTAGCATCTATATTCTATCAGCTATATTTACTGACTTTTTTGACCCTGGCAATAAAGATTAAATTGTATTTTGACTGGTGGAAGAAACACTTCATTACCAAGTCACGGACTTGCACTTTGTCAGTGTAGCGCAGTGTTTCTCAAAGTGTAATTGGCAAAATAATCACTCACCAATTGGAACGAAACAAGTTGTATTTCAGGTTTAAATTCAATACTGCATGTAACTTTTAGGTGCAATTTTATTTTTGGTGCAATTTCCATTCAGCCTTTTTAAGTACAATTGTCTTTGCACAATGTTACAGTGGCCTACAATAATATTACCGCTAAGTGTAAGTGTAGTTTCTCATCTTGAAGGTAACACTGGTAACACTGTGGTGTGACGAACAGCATTTCAAAAATACTCAGCTAACAAAGCATTTCCTATGTTTCCCACTTGAGGGTGACCCAGTTATTTGATTGCAAACAGTTTAATCAACTGCACTTTATGAAACTGTGTCCCTAATGAACATAGTCGTTAAGTGGAAATAAGCAACATTTTAAAGTGGTGCTTCACTTAAATAGGAAATTGTTCATTTGAAATAGCTAATTGTCACCCTTACTAGCTATTTATACAGTGGCTTCTTCATTAGAGCTGTCTGAGTAACGGCCGCTATGTCTTTTGTGGGGCGTTGCAAAGGGACTCTCGTGTTCTCTGGTGGCGCCTCGCAAACAACGAGGCCATTAGGGCTCGGGAGAGAGAACATGATACATCATAACGCTAATTTGCTTCGTCCACAGATTCAATTAACTCATCTAAGAGCTCCTTTGGTAAAAGGGATGCTTCATTTCCCCCACTGTGTCACCTTGGGTAGGATTTCTCCAAATGTGGCGCCGAAAAAGTCAATCGATCGGACGATCGCTGCAAAATGGCAGATGACATCCTTCGAAGGGGAGATGTGACAACGGATCCCACACAACTTTTGACACCAGCAGCATCCCGGTAATGTCATCCCCTCCTTACTCCACTGAAATCTTATCAGCTGACATTGTTCAGCTTGACTTTGATTGATATCAGGCTCACATAGTTCACAGGAAAAAGAACTCACAAGCTTTTATTCGTCATGTAATATTTGATGCCACTAGACTTTGATACCAAGAGGTCACCTCATTACTTCGCATTCAGGATGTTATGTCAAGTCACTCAATTTTGACAGATTATTATTAGAGATGTCGGCACGGCGGACGACTGGTTAGCACATTTGCCTCACAGTTCTGGGGACCGGGGTTCAAATCCCGGCCCCGCCTGTGTGGAGTTTGCACGTTCTCCCCGTGCCTGGGTGGGGTTTCGCCGAGCACTCCGGTTTCCTCCCACATGCCAAAAACATGCATGGTAGGTTGATTAGAGACTCTACATTGCGCGTAGGTGTGAATGTGAGTGCGAATGGTTGTTTGTTTCTATGTGCCCTGCGATTGGCTGGCGACCGGTTCAGGGTGTACACCGCCTCCCGCCCGAAGATACCTGGGATAGGCTCCAGCAACCCGTGACCCTAGTGAGGATAAGCAGCAAACAAAATGGATGGATGGATTATTAGGGAGATGTTTCTTCTTCGGTTGAATCTATTTTAGCAGTCTTGTGTGTGTAAGGTAAAATTAATATTTTACAAAGACCATTGTGTCAGTTAAAGTGAAAGAGACAGAGACACTCCCAAAATGCCTGGAGTAGCAAAACAGAAACAAAGTAATATCGAACAAAAATACTGTTGTCTCTGAAAATATACAGTAAAGGATGAATCAATACGCTAAAGAAATTTAGAAACAGCAACCTAATTAGCACTAACAGCTTATGCAGTGGTAATTGCGCCACATAGGCTAGCAAATTTGAAGAACGTCTCCGTTATTATTAGCTACTTAGAGCTAATTAACCCGCATTAATATGCTAACAAATCAGCAGGTATGCTTGACTGTACGCTGGGAGATTCCATCAATTTTCTCTTGCACTGGAGCTGGAGCCTATCGCAGCTGACTTTGGGCAGTGGGGACCACAACCCAATACCCTCATTCATTGCCATGGACATTTTTATTCGTCCACTGGAATCCAACCGTTTACTGCCACCGACGTTCATGTACGTCAAGTACGTTTTTCAAGGCATGGAAGAGAGGGTCTTGTCCAGCTTGTCTATGAATTCAGAATTCAGGTTTCTAAAGCAGTGTTTTGATTACCTGTCCCTGGAAATGGTGGCATTGCAGCACTTAGGATTTGAGATCACAACAACTTTTGAGTAGACGATAAAGATTAGGCTTTGATTATGAGGGAGAGAAATGGCAACACTTTGGAAGTCGGACAAGTTTAGGCACCTCACACTCGAACAGAGTAACGATACTGAAGTTGAAAGTGTGTGTCGCGATCGTGAGAAAAGAGGATGCCATGTAAAAATGCGACTGCCGTTCTAATCGAGCCATGCAGTGAGTCAGCGTGAGTTCATAGTTGTATATCTGTAAATAACTTAACATGTTTCTTTTCAGCTGAAACAAATTCATGTTCTACTGCTGAATACTAAAGAATGGAAAAAGCTAGATTTGATTTTATTCTAGTCTACTCTTTCTTTTGGTAGCTTCAGTGCTTATATTGTGAACACAATATTCTGGGGGTCATAAAAGACCAGTCAAAATGGTAAAAAAATGGCTGGCAATATGGGGAACTCTGCTTAGAAAAATCTCAAAGAAGACCTTCTAGCTTTTTGAACATCTTGTAAGTCCACTTTATGATTCATGTAAGTCCATATTTCCACACTGATTGCGTTGGTCTGTTGGTTTTAGGAGAATTAAAAAACCCAAAAAAAAACGCACACTTTTCATTGGCAGTGACAATATGCGCCATAAAACCTTCATATCAGCTGATGTATTCTTGTCTTGTCACCTGGCTGTGCATTGTGCACACATTGCATCAGTCACACTGCTGGCAAGAGCCGCTGATAAGATTCAGCCAGGCGCCGGCGGGCCATAAATTGAGCGTGCTGACCACAACAATGCATTATCACCACCTTTGTTTGGGTTATTTTCACACACACACGCACACACACACTCACACACACACACACACACACACAAATGAATAAGTAAGTAAATTAACGCAGCAGCAAAGAGATGTATGAGGGTTCCAATGCATCTGCATCAATAAATGAGTAGCATAATATATGCTGTGATTACGATCAATGACAAAGAAAGCAATTTGAGTTAAGGCAGATTTTCTTTTTTTTATCTCTATGTAGTGCATTTTCATATCCCAACAAACACCCCGCCCTACCCCGAACCCCCCCCCCCCCCCCCCCCCCCGCCGTGCTGTTCCCACAGCCGCTCCACAGAGCGGCAAGCAGGAAATAGGCATTCAGCGCTTTCTAGATGACTTCCTGAAAGAAATGAATCTCGGAGGATGGAAAATGAGAACAATGAATAATGAAACATTGAACGAGATGTGCCTGACCCGTTTCAATTCATACAACCGGTGTCGACGCAGAGAGGCATGTATAAAAGTGAAGGTTGTGATCACCGGACTGGAAAGGGCCCATATGTAGGGGGCCATTAGAGTGAGGGGAAACAAATAGGTTTTCCCCAGTGCACATATAATCATTTGATTGAGGCAGAGCAAAAAGCAAGAGCGCCTCAGTCGAGATAAATGTAACATTTTGCAGCCGTAAGATCGATGATATATGTCCCTTCATTCGTAACGACCGAGATTTCTTCAGGCAGCGTGACAATTTTCTTGCCTTTCACAGAGTCGGGAGATTCTTGTTAAACTTTGCATCACCTGCCTTGAGTTTTGGAAAACACAAAATTTTTGCAAGGTGGAATAATATCACAAGAGCACTAAGTAGATAATAAAATCCTCTCTGTTCACCTAGTAGCTAGGCGCAACAGTGTTCCTGTAAAACAGGATAATAGCAACAATAGAAAGCAACTGACCGAAACAAACTTTGCAACCAGGAGCATGTAGCTAACCTTGCTAGCTTCGCTGGCTTACCTTGCCAGCGATACAGATAGCAACCTGCTTGTCAATATTAGTTCATATTGTAGTTATTGTCATATTGTGTAGTTAATCAACACGAGAATTTAGATTATTTTTTTCACATTCCGGCCTCATTCAAAAGCACTTATTTTGACATATTTTATTCAAAATTAGTTTAAAAAAAAAAAAAAAAGTTTTGTTAGTCCTTCGAGTTCAGTACTGAAGCATATTCCTGCCACACCAGGAAAAAAAGTTCAGTATGATGTTATGAAGTGATCAATTTCACGTTTCAATGCGATAACTTATGAAGTTATTACCTGATTATCTTAAATTTAGATAATATTTGCAGATTTTCGCAATTTACGAGTCCTGCTGTGAGGGAACGCCGTATAGACAAATGGCCATTTAACCTCACATTTACGCTTAAGGACAATTTAGAGCCTTCATTGAACCTAACACACGTGTTTTTGGGATGTGAGAGGAAATCCCGAGTCTTAACAATGTCTTAACCTCAGAGCAAAATGCACTATACCAGCTGTCATTACGATGGCATTCAAAGTTTTAAAAGCAACATTCTGCTGCTTTCTGTTGGAAAAGCAAAGTTGCTCCTGTCATTTACAAACAAAAAAAGAGTCTTAGCGCAGCCCTGCAGCTCCCACCGCAATCCTGACATGGAGTCATCTTGAGCACTTAAATCTTTCTAATCCCCCCCCCCCCCCCCCCCCTCCCTCATTCCCCCTCAACATTAAAGCAGCATTCACCAGCCGTCGAGACCCCTGCGGCCGCAGTGTCTTCGAAAGAAGCGCGAGCGTGCACGCAGACAGTCGGGGTAAGTCGGTCGGAGCTGCGCAGAGGACTTTTCAGAGTCACGGCGGCCTGCTTGCTGTGCAATGTCACTCTGTTCTAGCGAGACTGCGCTTTTAACCATTGGGAAGCTTGGTCCTGGTAGCGCCGTCTTTCGCCGAAACAGTGGGATCAAGCACTTACTGAGTCTGTGTGAGTTCCACCCTGTGTAAGTGTATTGTGCCTGTGACACCCCGCTGCCATGTTTCGGGGTTGCATAGAGCTCTTTGTGAATAATTGATGTCTTCGTAGAACGTCAAACGTCGTTACCGGCGAGTGTGGTGACAAAGTGGTGACGATGGTCCCCATATAGACTGAGACTAAGCCAGTTGCCAGGCAGGTTGCAGTGGTCCTGTTGGGACCAGATCATTCTACCCATGTGTCAGATTCCTGGCTAATTCCCAGTGTTATTTTCACCCTGCGAATGCTGGAACTGCTAATTAAATGATTGATTGAAAAGGAGGGAGGCTGAGAGAACACTGATGCCGACCAGCTGGCAGACTGTCACCCTGCATTGACTGAAACGAGTAGAATGGAAAATAACCAAATGTCTTTGTACTTTGTCTTTGACCAGTTTGTTGGAGCTGGTCGCTATCGTTGCATTTTGCGATTACTTTTCAATTGAAAATATAACAGAAAATGGTGGTGGGTTTTTTTGGGGGTGGGGGGACTGGAATGGATTCATTCATTTCACTGAGTACGAACAGAGCCATATGCTGTCTTGGTATAAAGTTCTTGGTGTAAACTAGGATATTTTGAAAAAAAATAAATTCTACCCCTCAATACCAATACACTATTATCATTACAATTCCTCGTTTTGCTCTATTTAATCGTAGCTTACTGTGTTGTTAGGAAGGAGTTAACTGATGTTTTTTTTCTGGCTAGGAAACGTTTTAGGTGGTCAGAGAAAGCAGCACTGTTCACTGTTTAAATTGGAATGAGATTAACGAGCTGTTGTGTCATGTGGGGGAACAAAGAGCGATATTAGTATTCAAAGTATTCACAAAAGTCCATTTCTGTTTCTAGATTTGATGGTTTAGTCACAGACTTGCCCAAAAAAGTGTATGCTTCTCGTTCCTGTTGGAATGAAATTGCATCAAAATGCAAATTTGATTGTGCCAGACTGGGAACTTAGGACTCTTAAACCTCTGATCCTGGAATCCCCCCCTGGTTCAGTTCCCACTGAGTGACTCTGTGACCTTGAACAGGATAAGCAGTCTAGAAAATGGATGTATGGACAATGGATGGATTTCCCTGATAACAAGCGCCTGCTGTATTTAATCCAAATACAAATTGCAAATATAATCCAAATTTGCCTTTGAGGCAAAACG
This sequence comes from Phyllopteryx taeniolatus, assembly GCF_024500385.1. NCBI lineage: Eukaryota > Metazoa > Chordata > Actinopteri > Syngnathiformes > Syngnathidae > Phyllopteryx > Phyllopteryx taeniolatus. The sequence continues at coordinate 7,484,606 of NC_084522.1, read as the reverse complement.
ACAAAAACATTTTTGGTTTCAGTCAGCAATTGAGCACGGACAAAAAAAATAAAATAAAATAGAGTGACTCAAACCCTCCCTTCATTTTAATGGCTGCTGCTACAGTGCATGAGAGTCATATGGAAATGCAAGAACGTCCTCCCACACATGCATCGCTCCGCTCATTTCGAGCACAGGCGCATTCATTATTTGGCGGAGATGCAGTGTGCGCGACACTATTCTACTCCCCCCCAAGTGCCTTCTTTTAAATTTGGTATGATTTCAAAGTGGTGAGGGATAGGATGCATGTTATGATATGGGGAAAATAACTTTTTAATTGCTTGTATACAAATAGTTAAGTCTCCAGTGAGCCAACTTTTTGTATACCACGCCTGCGCACCCATCAAGGGTGAAATTACACAACCAAGTCAATATTTTTGTGTCTGTGAGCGAGCCGTGCTGTGTTTTGACAAATTGTGACGTCAGGTGATATACATAATACCGGATTTCTACGCCCATGAGCTCACAGCTAGGCAGGGCCAAGATCCAGAGCCACTTTCAAGTGATGTTGGTACTACAGTGTCAAAGCCAAACGTTAAGCGGAGCTGCAGTGAGCGTCACAATAGTTTCATCTTAGCTAGCTTTTCAATTTTGCGGGGAAATAGCGGTAAATTAACTATAAGGTTCCGATAATAATGCTAAATCTATCCAATGGCATGTTTATCTAGTTGCTCGAATGTCCTAACTGATGCGAAGGCACAGTGCTATTGATTGATAAGACTCTCTATCATGTTTATTGATTGTGTTGCTGCACAACGTGGATTACAGCAACCGGTGTCCGCTTTCTGAGAGAGAAAGAACGCTGCCTCAGGTAATGAAATATGAGCAGCTATTGAATTGGAAAAATAAATGCGCATGAAAATATTGCTCCACAAAGCAGAATTGATGGGCCTGTGAAATAATCATTATTTATAAGGAGGGGGGCTGCCGGAGAAGATGACAGGGCTCATCCCGTTCAGCATTTTTCATGCAACAAGATACAGTAGCGCACGCCGCTTAGACGCCTGGGTTAAAGGGAACGAGTGCACTCGGCGCTACATTTAAGGACAAGCAGGGTCGATAACCAATCTACAGAGCATAGGGGATCAGCCTGAACATGGGGAGGTTATTAAACATATGCCGCGCCTCAACAATGATAATGGAGGACTCCTCGGTGCTTTATAATAAGGCGAGACTAGTTATTGCTGGCAAAGGACTAACAATACAGACATCTACGATTGCTCAAAAGTCATTCTTCAACATAAATACATGGAAAACTAAAAGCCTTTACACAAAGATTTGTGCTGGAAAAGGACATTTTTAGCAAAAATGATAGATAGTGGCTGGTAATAGCTACATCGTCCTAACCAGTATTTCTTGCAATTAAATTCAGAAAATGGGGCCCTCAGTAGGTACCTGACTATATGGCCCCAGACTTATTATTTGACTACAGTGATACCTTGACTTACAAATGCCCCAACTGGCAAGTTTTCCAAGTTACGAGCTGTCGTTTGGTCATTTTTGTTTTGTTTTGTTTTGTTGAGCATCGGGTACGCCCCTCAAACACCAAAAGACAACATGAGAACATGTATGCAGGCCTCGAAAGGCTCATTCAGAGGTGCTTTGTGAGTGGAGCAAGTGGGTGTGTGCGAAGCAAAAAAGCGGTGAGGAGGGTAGTCCAAGGAAGAAAGCTTAGAAACGCATAATGTCATGTTTTATAACTACGAGCTAAGAAAAGGGGCATTAAAGCTGTTAGATTTTCGATATTAATTCATGTAGAAAATATTTTTGCAAATGTAGACATCAGGTTATTTCAAGACATTTTCTTTGGATTTTTTTCTGTTTTTCTTTCTTTTTTTACCGATTTATATCGTTTGCTTTTTTTAAGGGGGGGGGGGTATTTTCCTCCATTTTAATTGAATCAGTATTATCCACCAGGAGTGGGTAAAACTACTAAATGTTAAAAAAAATAATAATAATGCACTATGCATTCCAGGCCAGTAGTTAGCAGTACAACATTGCTTTTTTTTTTTTTTACATGCATGTGTTTGGAATGTGGGAGGAAGCCAGAGTACCCGGGGGAAGCCATTTTTTTCTCCCTTTGGTAGCAGGTTAATAAATCATGTGGATCATATTTACATGGCTAGGTTAAAACAGGGTACTGTTTACAGGCCCCAGTGTGGTCCACTGATGTGGATCGGATATCATGCATTTGATACTGGGCTCTGATCAATGAGGATGCTTTGCCACACAGTTCTTTGGCCGACTGGTTAGAGCATCTGCCTCACAGTTCTGAGGACTGGGGTTCAATCCCCGGCCACGCCTGTATGGAGTTTGCATGTTCTCCCCGTGTTTGTGTGGGTTTTCTCCGGGCACTCCGGTTTCCTCTCACATCCCAAAACATGCAGGGTAGGTTAATTGATAACTCTAAATGGCCCGACTGTGAGTGTGAATGGTTGTTTGTTCCTATGTGCCCTGCGATCGGCTGGCAACCAGTTCAGGGTGTACCCGCTACCCCGCCTCCTGCCCGATGACAGCTGGGATAGGCTCCAGCACGCCCGCGACCCTAGTGAGGAGAAGCGGCTCAGAAAATGGATGGATGGATGGAGGTATATTTAAAAAGGGAAATTATGGACAAAAGAAAATGAAGAGAACTACAGTGTGGTTTTTCAAGAGTTTTAGCCAAGCCAGCAATGGATTTGAGCCTAGAGGCACGTGCCCTGTATGAGGAAAACAAACAAAAAAAGTTATTGTTACAGCTTTTTTAAACTTGTATGTTTTATAAAACAAATATGTACTGTTGGAAAGCAAGCTTTTTGTCAAAAACAAAAATCTCACTTGCACGTGAAGAAAATAGCTCCTAATTGAGGAGTTCAAAAATGTACTTTTGTATGGTATTTGTTTCATTTTTTTGCCAGGAAACTAAAAGAATTAAACTGTGAAGATGTTCACAAAAAACAATGAGGGTAATTGAAAAATATGATACAATATTTACATAATTTGTTATAATGATTAAAATAATAATAATAATAATAATAATATAATTAATCAAACCATACAGCTTAAATATGAATCAAAATCTTAACTAGTGAAAAAGAAAAAGAAATATTTTAAATGTTAAAAAAGGAACTGTGATGTGATCGCCTATTTAGCTAATGAAAACAAATATTATCATGAATGTATTCCAATATGAGTACTAGTTAGTACTTGGAATGAACTCAGAAGCAACTCTGTGTCATAATGTTGCATCATAATAATAAGATTGCAAGTACTCCCGAGAAGCCTAACGACCATATTTTTTTAATTAAGAAAGTAATCTAGAAGAACATTTTATTATGTATCCATCAACAGTTGAAGGCATACACTGCTCTCTACTAGATTATATCAATATGAATTTCTGGTCTTGCCCAATCAGGCTTCAGTTTGTGAATTTAAATGACATGTAAAAAGGATAAAGGGATGATGAAGCCACGCAGCTCTGAAATGGTTTCCCGACGGCCCCGCAGCGCGAGGATACGGAAGAAATGGCTCTCGTAGCATCATAACCTTGACCGCTGTCTCTACGCCGCTTTGCTCATTGACGCACTGGAGGGGCACTTTGTGTCAGTAGTACCCCCTCCACATCGGCTTGCCGTGGCAGCGCGGCAAGCCCACTGGCCACTAGTAATAAAATGGAATGTCAAATCAAAGAGAGCGCAGAGAATAGCCGTCACCACGGGGCTTAGGTTTTTGGAGTGAAATGGGAAAGTGGATTTAGTGCCGCAGTTCTCTGGATTTGCTCGATATGCTGCAAATGGAGTAAATGGAATATGGGACGAGTTGACAATCTGCTTGGGAGGAGGAAGTAAGAATGGGAACGCTTCTCAACACATACGCCATTAGAAAAGGAATAAGAACAAGTTTTCTATTTTTGAACCTCATGTGTAGCCAGTAGGATGAGCACCATGTACCAAGTACTCCACTTTCAGTATAGTATCACGTGTTCCCACAACATGCCAGGCAGCACTGAGGTCTTCTGGAAAAGATGCTACGTCATAGAAGAAAAAGAGGCAGAGAGGGTCTCGAACTAAACTCCAGTAGTAGTTGTTCCCACAGAGCAGAGACACTATACTGTATGCCTGTGAGTATTGTTCTATGCGCTGTTTTAATGTGTTGTTACATTTAAAAAAATATAAAAATTAAAAATAATTTTTTTTTATTGTCTCTCTATATTGTAAATGTTCACGTATTGCGGGTGGGTCTGTAACACATACCCCACAGGGGTTCACTGTATCTCAAAACTGAGTATGATTCTCCTGACCAAGTGAAATAAATAGCGTGAAGGCCATAGGCACAGTTTCCGATTGATTTGTTAGTTAGCAGAATAACGCAAAACTACAAACCTGATTTCCATTATATTTTGGGATGGGGTGGCACAACCCATATTTTTCTGCAAATCCAGATAAAAATACAGACAGATTGCTTCTTTTCACTGTCTGAGTGACATTTGGAACAAAAGTTCAAATGGTACACTTTAGTGTGCATCAATCAGGATGTAGACTGCTAACTAAAAAAAACAGATAAACAAACTAGTAAACTAGTGAACTAGTAAAATGCTAACTAACAAAAGTAACAATCAAACATCTTACACAGTCTTGCATGAACCAGGAACTAGCCTGCTAACTAACAAATGGATGGAGAAACAAACACATATTTTCCACTTTTTCACTGTTCTCTTTTTGTCTTTTTAGTTACATATTGTTATGATAGAATGGCTTCCCCCAACCCAGAATAAAAAATGTGAACCAGCAAATCCTGCATACATATGAACAAACAAATGAATGTAATTCGCATTTGTTAACAATTCATTCTTAGTTCTGCGCTCTACTGAGTGTGTCTAATTACTCATCAATAAAGTGTTTACGGTTATCGGAACATTGTCCTCACCATTTTTAATGTCAAATCGAGCAGCCATGTGGGGGAAGATATTTTCCTCCCAGAGGACAAAAACTCTATTATAAAATGATTCGATGGTGGAAGAGCGAAATGAAAATCATTCCTTTTTTTTATTAATTAGTGCTTGTGTGCAGGGATGACTAATGCTCAGTGCTCCCCCACTGCTCTTCATGACCGCTTTACTTCTTTTTGCTTCACATTTGCGTGCCAAGTTCTTGACAGCAATGTAAAAAAAAAAAAAGAGAGAAAAAAACAAGTCTATTCATGTCCCCGCGTGAGTATGCCGGAGATTTCCCCGTCGCCTTCTAAACGAGGCGCCGCCAAGCAACAAGATTTACATCACAGGCTGTTTGATCGCAAAGTGTCAAGAAGAAAGAAGACGGTAAACAAAAACGCTGTACCTGCGCTAACGCTGACATGTCTTCTGTCCGCACTCGAAACACGTCCTTCATCTTTGGGAGTTGGCGTGTGTTTGTTGTCATGGAGTTTAGTTTCACGGCTCGTTTCATTTGCGGGAGCGACCTTGAACTCACCGGCAAGGACATACAAAGTCCATCTATAAACTTGAATATCGTCATCTTCTGATCGAAACTGTTTTCTGTTTCCCAACTTTATCATGATTCATCGTCCAGCTCTATAGAAGATTTTTAAGTGATTTTTTTTATTTTATAGTATACAGGCAAGTCCGAATATATACCTAAATAACGACTTTAGATCAAGTTAGCACAAAACCAGCTGATCAATGCTTTTTAGGTGGAGTGGAGGTGGTGTACTTTTGATCCACAATAACATGAAAATCAGCTAAACTAGTCATTAGCCTGTGCATTATGATTTTAACGAAAACGTCTCAATGACACTGTGAGATCAGCTTATTCTAGTTGACTTCGGGTGAGAAGCATTTTCAAAGGCAGAGCACATATCGACAAACAATGGCACCTATTGGCAATTTAGGGTCTTCAGTTAACCCAAGAAGCATCTATTGGGGATGTGGGAGGAATAAAACGTACTACCATGAGGATAAGAGACATCTTTAAAAGAAAAAATGCTATTCCGTGATTACCGTTTCACGCACAAGCATAATGTAGTTGCTCTGCTTGTTTGTTTATATTAAGGCACAAATGTCGAGGTGATTAATTGTCATTAGTGATTCATTGATTCGTGTTTGGCATTAATTAGCCAAGCGCATTTGTTCCTCTATCTCCCCGTTCTACAGAACTGTAACAACAAATGGAGTAATGATTGGTGGTTCAAGTTACTTTTGGTCCAGTGAAGTAGCGGACGAGGATTGAGAAGCAACCCGCCATCTTTGTTATGAACCAGGGAGCCGTTTGACGACAACTGCACCGGTTGCACATTACAGTTCGTTGTCACGCAAGCTAATACCTTTTTTTTTGACTAAGCCGACAAATGGAACGTGCGGTTCGAATTCTCGCGCTTACTGCTAGCAAATCATCAAATCTCAATGTCGCTTTCCTTTGAATATGCAAGGCATACGCTCTGGTACCTCTGTGATGGCGCAGTGGTAAAAAAAGGAGATTTATGACACACAACAAGCTATTAAGGAGCTGTATGTGTTGGGGGGTAATCAGACTGGGGAAATGGGCTGGAAATTCTCTTCTTCATGCCACATTGATTCATCCTTCAGAGAGCAAAAACCTCCCCATTATGCACACCTCATCTAAAAGAGCCATAGGATGATGACTGTGGGCCCTGCATAGGGCTGATCCCAGGTCAGCTGCGGGGGCACCAACCTGCAACATGCCCCTCGGGCTGTTACCTCAAACATCGTGCGTGGTACAGCGTAGAAAATCAATAGCACTCATGTTTATATATATATATATATATATATATATATATATATATATATATATATATATATATATATATATATATATATATATATATATATATATATATATATATATATATATATATAGCAAGGAAAAAAATGGTCACCAACTGTTGATGAATAGGTTTAGTCAGTGCAATAGCAAGAGTAGATCAGTGGTTCTCACCTGTGCAGATTACCTTGACCTGGATGACTGAGAAACTACATAGACTGTGAGAAAAAAACAAAAAAAAAACACAATTTGAAGCAAACACATCGGTATTTTTTAATTTATATTTTGATCGTAAGTTAGAAATGACTTGGGCAATTATGCTATTAGGCGAAACAATGATTAAAAACAAGCAGTTCTTTATTATTATTTGCAAATGTATTGAACTTAAAAGTTAAATACAACTGACCTGTACTCAGTGGTACCACACTTTCAGAATCACTGTATTAAATGCTATAAAACAGGTTGCAAACCTGTAGTCCGTAGGCCATATAAGGGTCCTTGAAGCATTGGATCTCGTCCACCATGCAATTACCCATACATTCTAGTTTTGGAATCCCAGTTGTTGGAATTGGAATCAATTAGTTGTCAATTAATCGATTGATTGTTGGACCTGGAGTTAGAATGAGTGTGTCCCATAAATTAACGTGATTGCAGTGTGCTGTATATAAAGTAAGAAAAATAGCAATTGGAGCTGCTTGCATCATTTGGTGTTTCTGTACAACAGAAGTTGCATCAGTGTCACAGTGAAATATGTGTTATGGACACACTGTATGGGCCATGCGTATACAGTAGATCTAATTAAGAGTGTGAAAGGATAAAGCATTCCTTCCATTTTTAATACTGATGTATTCCTGCTGGTGAAAAGAAGGCATGGAGGAAGCAGCTGTCGTCGGGGTGACGCCGTGTTCACTCCTACCTTTACTATGGAAATGAAGTCTCAATAACACTCTGTAATTGTTTCTCCACTGTCATTTAAAAAAAAAATAAGATGATATCTGAACGGTAATTTGTTTATCACATGAGCCATTCAACTGTGTGTTTTTCACACGGCGGCACCTGTACTATTACCATTAGAATAATTTTCAGACTCAATGACCCGTGCACAAGTTTAAATGTATTTTTCACATTTATTTCTTATTGATTGTCGACTCGGCTGGATTCATTGGAAGTAGATGATGAAGAAGATGAAGTTTCAGCAACGGCCGTCTGCTTGCGCTACACAACGGGAGATTTTTCTGTTTTGAAAGTTGGGTAGAATGATGATGTATGCACCAGCAATAGCCATTGACCCGCCAAACGCTTTCTTGGTAGAAATATTTGCTCAGCGTTGAGTGATGTTGCTTCTTGTGTTTAAACATACTTGCAGGAAATCATAAATAAAGATCAATTTGCATCAAGGGGTATGGTTCAGTTCGGTTTGGAATGCTTTTACCCGATCTGTCTGGTGTTGGGATGACGATAGTGTGACATTACAGCACTTTTAGGAATTCCACAAAGAAGAAGATAGTGCATTGTTGACTGTTGACATGATTTGTAAATGCCATCACTGGAGGACCCGTAGCTTGAAGGTTCCAATACGGGTGCAGCTAAAACTAATTGGGACAGTTTTTTGAAAAGATGCCAATCAGACCTTGAGCACTGCTGTAGAAATAATAATAATAAATACAAAAAGGAAACGATATTGGGCTTGCTTTTGGGTGAAATTTCAAGATGAACCCAAAATGCACTATAACCTTTACAGGTGAACTTATGTGACCTTCTCTAAACTTTTGAATGCACAACTGTTCAATGTTTCAGAGCTTTTTGTGGAGCTTGCTGTTCTCTAACAAAGAGCTGAAAGACAAAATTCAAACAATTGTTTTATTCGACCCCAAAAGAATGTTTACTTTCTGCGATTCTTCCAGTCTCTCTCTTTCTCCTGTAAGATAAATGTTTGTCCCAAAAACAGTAATTTCATTAGCGGAACATGTGTCATTTGTGTGTGTGTGTGTGTGTGTGTGTTGTAGCTCTGTACTTTTAGGCTAATTAACTAGAAACTAGCAACACACACATTAACATGTTCAATAAGGTGCATCTCTGTTGAGTATAATTTATTTTATTCAAATGTTTTTGTCATTATATTAGATAAATATTGATTTTGAACTGCTCCAGATGATTTACATGTACATTATCGCCTAGTTTCTAAACTGCGAGGTGATGTTGAGATCCCCACTGAAGGCCCAGGTGCCAGAAATACGGCCCGACCCTGCTGTTCAGTAATGTCAGGAGTCCGACCGAAATCAGGCGGGCGGCGTCTGTTTAACGATTGTGACAGTTTTAAACTAATATGGATTTGAGAGGTTAAAAATATCTTAATTTTCTGCTTGTACGTCAGACGCATGCATGTGCTGTCTGAGTCTGCACGACAATGCAAAGAGTCAAGCCCGATTCCAATGTGCGCATCTCAGATGGCGACGTGTGCTGTCATGCACACTTCGCCTCACTTTTAACTTTGTGTTCAGAGAAAGAGACAGTCTGCTTCGCTGAGGGCTTCAATCAGACTTCGTGTCCACCGCACTCAGGGAGGAGGGCCCGAGAAGTCTGCCGAGTGGACACGCGGCAACCTCCGACCTGCGGGGCTATAGTCACTGGGTTTGGTTTTTCCACCGCAAGCTAGCGGCGGCGCAGCTGTAGCAGCATGGCGGTGGGGGGCGGGTGGCGAGGGGGGTGTTGCGGTGTCCTCCAGCTCCAATTAAGTCCTAGCCGGTCCAGCACGGCCGGCCTCCTTCGGGGGAAGCGGTCGCCTGACGCTGATGTGGCGCTACAGCAGCTGTAGGCGAGGGCAGCGGGAGGTGCTACCTTTGAGGCGATGCCAATAAGTGGCTGCACCCCTGTCAACCTTGCCTTCATTTCACGCTGCCATGGCAACGTATTCGGGTCTCGAGGCTTGGTTGGCGGAAAAGAAAACCATGGGTCACATTTGCTCTCCTGTCTCGCTTTTTACTAGTCGCACAGTATCAATCTTTGGACGCTCCAATTCCCACAATAATGTTTATTGGTCCCCTTAATGATGCTACAACGACAACTTTTTATGTTGCGCAACCTAAAAAAATAATGACTTAGTTATTTGGTTTATGTCTCTGTTTGAATCTGCCAGGGGTGCCGATATATTAAACAGTACTTAAAACAAGATTTGTAAAAAAAAAAAAAGAAAAAGTCTACCATTAAAAATGTTGTTTGGTTAAAACAACATTAAAATAATAGATTTTCTTTGTCCAATAAAAAGCAAATACAGTGACCGGGGGATGGGATGAGCCCTGCCATGAATAACTTCACTCTCCAAGTAACTGATGAGCACCCCAAAAGGTTTATAATTGCCTATAAATGCCAATAGCAGCAGAGCACTATTTTTGACTAAATGAAACTCCTCAATGCATTTCAACATACAGTAATTCCTTGGCACCAAGATGCCGCAAGATGGTGCCAAAGCAATATTTTTATATTAGACATGGTTTTGACGTGAGTTCCCCCCAAAATCCGTCAATAGGCATTCTCAAATGATGAAACTAAAATTTTATTTCATATTATGGAATGGAAGTTGCCCTGCGAATGGCTGGCAACCAGTTCAGGGTGTACCCCGCCTCCTGCCCGATGACAGCTGGGATAGGCTCCAGCACGCCCGTGACCCTAGTGAGGAGAAGCGGCTCAGAAAATGGATGGATGGATGGAATGGAAGTTGCCCTGCGAATGGCTGGCAACCAGTTCAGGGTGTACCCCGCCTCCTGCCCGATGACAGCTGGGATAGGCTCCAGCACGCCCGTGACCCTAGTGAGGAGAAGCGGCTCAGAAAATGGATGGATGGATGGAATGGAAGTTGGCGGTGAAGGACTGGTTAGAGCATCTGCCTCACAGTTCTGAGGACCGGGGTTCAATCCCCGGCCGCGACTGTGTGGAGTTTGCATGTTCTCGCCGGGCACTCCGGTTTCCTCCCACATCCCAAAAACATGCAGGGTAGGTTAATTGAACACTCTAAATTGTTCGTAGGTGTGAATGTGAGTGCAAATTTGTTTATATGTTTGCCCTACGATTGGCTGGCAACCAGTTCAGGGTGTACCCCGCCTCTTGCCCGATGATAGCTGGGGCACTCCCGCGACCCTTGTGAGGAGAAGCGGCTCAGAAAATGGATGGATGGATGGATGGAATGGAAGTTTATTTCAATCCAAATAAAATATTAATTTCAGATATTTTTCTTTTTTTTTTGTCTTTCAGATTGTGATAAACAATTTGTGATTTACATGTTTTTCATTGGATAATAAAATGTGGTTTAAATGAAACAAAATGAAAAAAAAAACAATCCTTCCTCAGGCAGGAGGAACTTAAATATGGATGCACACACCACTGTTGAGCAACCGCAGGTCAGAGGCATGTTGCCTTTAATATGGCACAAAACCAAATTATCACACTGCATACAATTAAATGCTATATTTCAATAGCTGTGGGTTTCATGCAAATACATGTTTCTTGTTCAGTCATTCTAATGACAAAAACAATTAAAAAAAATAACAAAATGATAACTGTACTGAATAAACATCACATCAACAAGTATGGTTGTCACTTATGATGACCAAGATTATCAAAGTTTGGTGTAATTGCAGGGTTCATGAGGTCAAAGCAGCTTTTTTTTACAATTGTGTGTATACTGCTGATTTAATGTGATCGAAGAAGAAGAAGCAGAAGAAAAAGAAGAAGAAGAAGAAGTCAGGCCACAAGCCGTCCTCCTGCAGGCGACTGAAAAAGTGACAGTTCTGATTCTCACTTCCTCCATCGCACCGCCGAGCTGCTGGCTGCTGTGCAACGCACTCATTAACATAAGTTAGACAAGTTGCTCTTGGTAAGTAATCCCCAGTTTTGTACAGTGTATTATGTTTTGTACAAAATCTGACTACGTTCTTTGAAAGACCACCCTTAAATTTAGTAAAAAAAAAAAAATACTAATAATTCTCTGCAGTGTGTGATATGACAGAGAACAAGTCGATGTAATTGAATTTGACGTTCTTTCTGAAAACTGTTATCTTGTACTTGTCACAATTAGTTGTTATGGTCTATGAGAGGTTTGATTTGGCTTGGAGGTTTTATGGTTCAGCTTTAGCGATTAGTTTAAAGCAAACATATTAGAAAATCTGCATTGTTGTTCTATGCCTTCTTTTTTGTGTATGTTTTTTGCTCACGAAGAATGGAAAAGCTCTCAGTAAGACCGCAAAGGCCCTCTCATGTCTCAACTATCGAATGGGAGCAGATCGGCTGAAGTCATTCAGTTTAGAACCAAAACTCCCAGAGGGGGATTCCAGTCTTTAGCGATGTTTTCTGGCTCTTTGTTCATTTGCTTTTTTGTTTTGTTTAATTACATTTGGTGAGCAGCTAATTCGTTCTTTGGCATTGATGTGATTGCATTTTCAGCAAGTGCTAATGACAAAAAATTAAAGCTGCGAGCAAGCGATGAATGGGCTCTTGTAACCCCGGGCCCGCAAAAGGTACGCAAAGGTTTGGAGTTTTCAGGTTTTATAGCAACTCGTCAAACCTAGCTGCAATGCTCCAACTACACATTATAAGAAAAAATGTTTTCCTAGCAATATGACAAAACTGTGGGCGGCACGGTGGACGACTGGTTAGACCGTCAGCCTCACAGTTCTGAGGACCCGGGTTCAATCCCCGGCCCCGCCTGTGTGGAGTTTGCATGTTCTCCCCATGCCTGCGTGGGTTTCTCCAGGCACTCCGGTTTCCTCCCACATCCCAAAAACATGCATTAATTGGAGACTCTAAATTGCCCATAGGTGTGACTGTGAGTGCGAATGGTTGTTTGTTTGTATGTGCCCTGTGATTGGCTGGCAACCAGTTCAGGGTGTACCCCGCCTCCTGCCCGATGACAGCTGGGATAGGCTCCAGCACGCCCGCGACCCTAGTGAGGAGAAGCGAATCAGAAAATGAATGGATGGATGACAAACTGTCTCAGACAAATTTAAAAATGGTCAATTCAAAACAAGATGGCAGATTATTAGGGGATAATCAGAGGCACTTACAATGGTCGCGTCGCGCGTGTGCTGGCATTAGTTAATTTTAAAAATGGCCACATCCCCAGTTATAAGAGGGTGTGCACACATGTGCAACCACATTATCGCGGTTGTTTCTTTACACTTGGCTTAAAAAGAGACTAATTCACTGGTCCGTATTTATTTATTAAACACTCATTGCCAAGACCCCAACCTTCAATATATTTGACCTATGCTCACCATACATACCACCACCCACACTCTTCATTCCAGCACTTTTATTCACATCATTTCCACTTCTTCATTTCAATGTTCTGCTCCAAATGACTGCAACACTGCAACAAATTATATAACTCACCTTGTTGGTCCCAATGTCATCATTTAAAAAGTGAGAGACGGATCATGGCCTGTACATGGTCGTGGGCACCTTTTTATTTTTATTTTTTATTTTATACAGCATATGCTATGACATAATGTACTGTATCTATATTTAACTATATCACACTGTGCAGTTGGTTGTCTATGTATTTGTATTTGCTTTTATTTTGCTTTGTTTTACTCAGCTGTCTGCTGCCAGGTCGGCATTGCAAAAGAGAATCTCTTCTCAATTGCCTTAAATGGATAAATAAAGGTTAAATAAGATGGAAAAGTTGTGAAATTATGTATCTCCGTCATTTTTATTTTTGTACATAAAAAAAGAAAAGCCTGGCATTTGAACAGGGGTGTGTAGACTTTTTATATGAACCCTGCCTCCTGACAAACAATACGTATCGTGCATAATAGGAGCCAATGAGATGCTCCATGTCACAGGTGTGGCGTGGGAGTGCAGTCGTAGATGCAACCAGAGTCTCTGAGCCAGTAAGCGTGGTGACTGGGTTGCTCAGATTAGTCACCGGCAACATCTGGAAGAACAGTTGGTGTTGGCGAAGAGATGTGAGACACGGAGCAGACCCATCAGATGTGTTTGTGGAATCACGCGAGGAATGGAAGGCTGAAGAGGGGGATCGGTGTAACATCTGAAACGTGGAGGACAGCAGCGGTGATGACCCCAAAACCCCCGTACAACAGCTAGAAACCTAAATATTGGGAATTTGCAAAACTAGTCAAACAAATAAGAGGCTGCATCAATCTTGAAATATTGACCTACTGTCAAAAATCACCACTTTCACAAGTTATAAATGCCACACCTCCATTTTTCCATTATGACAAAGAAAGTAGTACCCGTAGGAAGGTTGCACTGTGACTGACACTACCATGTGCATTACATTATACCCAAACATTCATTCATCTTCCGTTCCGCTTATCCTCACTAGGGTCGCGGGCGTGCTGGAGCCTATCCCATCTATCTTCGGGCGGGAGGTGAGTTACACCCTGAACTGGTCGCCAGCCACAAAGGCCACACATAGAAACAAACTACCATTCGCACTCACATTCACACCTACGGGCAATTTAGACTCTTCAATTAACAATACCCAAACATGTAATCATTAATTAAATGGTAATTTTTTTTACAGGGATTTTTTAAAAGGATCTGATTTTTTTTTTTTTTTTGGTTTAAGTTCATTGATAGTTGATTATTATTTTTTTGATTAGAATAACATGGTCACTACCCAATGTAAAGCATGTACAGTATCTCCCAAAAATGTTTTTAATTTTTTCCATCCATCCATTTTATGCCACACATCTGCAGTAATTGCAAAGCTGAATAAATACTGTACAGGAGATGGACAGGAAGGGTAAAATTAGGACATAGTTGCCCTTTGAAAAAAGCTAAAAAAAGACCCTTGAATGTCGTTTGGGAAAGTCATTTCAACAAACCTTTTTTCTTTCCCCATTGGGATAAAAACAAAAAAGAAAAAAAAAGTGACCCTGCTAGAGTCCTCCTGTTTGATGAACCTCAGGGATGTGCTCCTCTCCACCAAGTCATTTGTTAAATTGTCCATCAGTACAAAAATGAACTGAGGAAAAAGGGGGGGGGGTCATTGGTGCAATCAGCTCCCCTCACACAACCGTGTGACAAATTAACATCGGGCCTCTTGAATCTGGAGAAACTTCCACAGAGCTGATTTACGAGCGCTCCCACACATTATCATCACCATTCCAACAGCTCCCTTGCACATTAAGCTGTGCTATTTAATTAAACTAAAATTCATTACCTCATTGTGCTTGACCCATCATAACATATAATGATCTCCCAGGACTGATGGAGAACCATTGGAGATTCTGTCTCGGGAAGCATTTTTTTTTATGACTATGCTACAGCTTTTGGCGTTGAATTGACAAATATTTCCACATTACTGTTACTTTTATAAAATTTTATAAAACATATAGTATTATTCCACTGGGCTTTACTCCAATTTGTATTGCATAACTTAGTCTCTAATTCATTTTTCCATTCTAGCGGCACTGTGGCCGTCTGGTTAGCACATCAAATCCCGGCCTCGCCTGTGTGGAGTTTGCATGTTCTCCCCGTGCCTGCGTGGGTTTTCTCCAGGCCCTGCGATTGGCTGGCGACTAGTTCAGGGTGTACCCCGCCTCCCGCCCAAAGATAGCTGGGATAGGCTCCAGCACGCCCGCAACCCTTGTGAGGATAAGCGGTACAGAAAATGGATGGATGGATTTTTCCATTCTACTGTTTAGTCTTAATCACAAAAAACTTGGAGTTTTGGGGTTTTAGGCTAGCTGTGTGGCCTCCCTCTAGTTGCTACGGCAACCGGCTGACTGCTGGCTATAGCCTTCATGTTTAATGGATGTACATGAGCGCCATATTGATCTCCTCATCAAACTGCTGGCGAGAGAGCAAACAACGAGGCAAGATGTATAAGAATGGCGTCAACATACTATTAGACTCATTTACATCTGTACTATGTCATGAGATCCAATACAAGAGCTGTATAAAAAAACTTCCTTTTTTTAAGATTACATTGCTCAGTTTTGATTAACACTTAGGGAGGCTACAATTTAACTATTTATTATCAGTGCAGCTGTAGTTTGTAGCGGTGAAAAAAATGCAATGCATTAAACTGAGAGCGCTTTCCAATATGTCGGTACCCTTACTCGGTTACAAGGAGAAAAATGCACACCTCGTTGACAGTGTCAATCAAAAGTGCGCATTGTTATTTTTAGTATACGTGGTAAAATTTGAATAAATTGTATGTTTACGGTTTTTTTCCACCACAATGTATTATTTATCATATTCATTATTACAATTAATTGGTCAAAAAAAATAATTTTCCCCATATGGTGGGTCACTGCCCAAATTGGCCCCAATGCGAGCGGACTGTAACAGCAAAAATTTAGCAAAATTACTCGTATTAACCCCTAGTCCTGTATTTCTGAAAATAAAATTGTAATTACAAATAATTTTAATTTGAGAAAAATAGATTTGCAATAATTGTATGACAATATCATTATTATGAGGAAAAAGGGGGCCCTTTAAATCCCTTTTTTATAGAAATTGATTTATAAAAAAATATGAAAAAAGGCACAAATTATATAGAAAAGTCAGATTACATTGGCAATAATTATACAACAATACAGAGTAAATATAGTAAGGAATAAAGTGGCTTTTTGACATTTTTATCGTGAGGATAAGCGGTTAAGAGAATTGATTGATGGCTAGTATGAGAATTTCTTAAAAGTAAGATTTTTGCAAAAACGAATTTGTAATACTAAGAGAAAGGACACAATTTCAACATAAATACCTTTATAAAAACAAAGTTTACCAAGAAAAAGTTGCAAATATACCATGACATATTACACATTTTTACGTAATACAAATTCATTATCGTAAAATATTCTCTACTATTACAACTTTAAACTCTGATCCTTACAACTTCTCTTTCTAATAAAATTAAGACTTTTTTTCTCATATTACATTTTCTCTTAACATCATGACTTTGTCTTTCGCCATGTTGCTATTATTATTATTATTTTTTTTTTTTCAGTGCTGCCCTGAAAGTCCCCACGAACAAACCAAACAACATACGTCAATCAAACCACAACCTCTTGCCCTACGCTCGGCAGTGGTAATAAAATATTAAGTACAAGCGCTGTCTCCTACCTGATAGGAGTCGTGAATTTCATTTTGACAACACACATACAGTAGACTTCGTCTTTTGGCTGCTAAACAGTTACATGGAGCTTAACTCCGCAAACAAAAGGACTTACAAATGAGGGGCAGAAGCAGCAAAAAAATAAATAAATTAATAAATTAATTAAAGAAATAATCGCATGAAATCCTTCAGGAAGATTCTTGTAAGGGAGACCGCATCAGAGGTCACAAGGTGCAGGTCTTATCCCGAGGACACTGTGGTTTTATCTCCCCATCCAACACTGATGTAAGGGTAAAGCCGCTACGTGCTCGGCCCGGTCCCCGAGGGATCACCTCACAAGCCGGGAGAAAAAAAAGAAAGAAAAAAAAGCTGCGCCGGTGACAGACTGCAGATGTAGACACTTTTAAGAAAACAGCACATCCGTTTATCCTGGGCTGTAGCCCCTCTTTATCCCTTCATGGGGCAACCTGGGCCCAAGGTTGTCACAACTGACTCATTATTTAGGTACAGAAATAATTCCCAATACTACTTATGACAAATACGAAACACGGATTGGACAAATATGTGTCAATATCAATTGAATAAAATTTTTTAGTGTTTTTCTTCTTGGGTGGATCCTCAGAAATTTTATGAGGGTCCGAGCCTTTTTGGAGTATTTTACGTACTCAAAAAACATCCTGGCAAAAGTGTACAGTATGTATCCTTCATCCTCTGGTAAAAAATGAAATAAGATCAAAGCAGAAAAGGGGAACCAAAAAAAAACCAGACAATACATGAATACAAAATACATGAATCCTGGCCAAAAATGTTCACATTTTAGGCATACCAGGCACAATCCTCCCCCCCCCTCCCCCCTAAACACTTTAAGTAGCGCACCCACGAACAGATAGAAAATAAAGAACTGTGCGAGCGAGTCTTTTTTTTCATTTTGTCAAAGTGATGTTATATGATAATCTCCAATGTCTTGACAGCGAGAGCGTGAGAAAAAGAACTAAGGAATACTTTAAAATATGTTTTTGTTTAAGTGAGCCTTTGTTTTCTCTATCGCATACTTTCACTTATTGATATAAAACTGTATTCATTGCTCAACTGTGCCTTTGGAGAAGCAAATCATTGGTGTTTTTCTTCAATAGCACAATTACAGGTACATTTTTCGCACATTACCCTGAGAGCCATTTAGTGTTGCTCAATGGCTCTTCAAAGTAATGAGCAGGGAAGCGAACCACCTGCTGATTTAACGCCCAAACCCGCTGGCAATGGGCATCTAAGCAGCGGCGAGAGCGAAACTTCATAAACAGCAATTAAAGCCTCGGGAAGAGTAATCCGACTTTTCCCGCGACAAGACAAGCGCATTGATCCTTGTCCTCCCGTTATTTATTTAGCGCGCCACGCGGCGGCTATCAAAGGTGCGGTGGCTGCACGAGGAGTGCCGCTTGAAATGCCAAACATGCTCGGCTTAACTGGAGGCAAATGTCATTTAGAAGGTCAGCGTTCCATGAGAGGGGGGCTGTAAAAGGTGTTAAGGTAAACACTTTGAACGCGCCTCGTGATCCACTCGGCCTTACCAGTCTATTCACAGGAGTGTTTGCATTATTAGAGCGTTACTTTACAGCTCATTCCAAAAACCGGGACATGGTATTGTTTCTGCTTTCCTGAGGGAAAAGCATGGATGGATCTCGTGGGAACACAAGGCCAAGATAATACAAAAGCCCAAATCGGGGATTAAAAGCCTAAAAGAGTCATGGTCCACTTTAATGTATTTAATATGGAGTGGAACTTCTAAGGCTGAATGCCAAACACAATTTCCCATAGGAAATAATAGTTTGTTCTAGGGTCATACCTTTTTTTTTCCCGGCTGTCCTAAATAATTTTGTAGTGTTGTGTTGTGTTCATGAAAAGAAAACTTGAAAAGATCAGAAAATCAGGAAACAGATCACAAAGCAGATTTTTAAAATTCAGGGAACAGATTTCCAGGCTTTTGTAGATAAGTGAGAACCCACATTATAATCTCTTCCTAGAGTCTATTCCAACAAGAATTTTGGAGGATTTGTACAAAAAGTGAAACACTATTAGGAGGTATACACATTGTTGGGATTACGTAAAAAGAATGTCTGGTAAATACTATTAGAACACCTGAATTTTATTGGGGGTCGATCAGACTTTTGACTCCATTTAACATGAATGTGATTGGTTAATTCTGAACACAGTCAAATCTGCCAATTATAAGATGGTGTGCACACTTGTGCAACAACATCTCAGTTTTTAATTTTTACTTCCCCACTAGATAGGGTTTCATCTGCGAGTGTTTCACATTTGGTTAAACCATACGTAGCATTCAGCGAGTCTCTTGCCCTGCCCCTGCCCCCGCCCCCGACACCTGTATTTTAGCCTGTTTTACTGCCATTTCTCCTCCCTCCTCCTCACCTGCTCTGCTGCTTGAAGAGGTGGCTAGGTGGCGATGATAGAACTGAAGTTGATGCTGTAAGGATTTTGCATCAAGCGAAGGTGTCTACCCGCTGCACTTCGTTTCATTAAATGGACACTGGTTTAATTAACATTGTACGGCAACGTAATCGTGTGATAAATGTTGCCCACTTGACTTTTTTTTCTTGGTCTGATTTTTTTATAGCACAGAAAACTGTCATTTGAACACTTTTTATATCCACTTCTTCATACTACCTGTTGAAACTTTCTACAAACTTGTACTTAACTATGGCAACTACCACAGTGACTTTGACATGAAAGCATCACATCATCATCATCACCAAGAGAAAATATTTATTGTTTACAAGGTTTCGTACGAAATAAAAGTGAAAATACAACACGTTAAAGAGACTGCACGGTACTCCAATGTACATATGGCATGATTGTCTACATACATTTTGTTTCAAAGCACCATCGCTGTTTGCTGTTCTTCTGCACCCCTTCTAAATGTTTTCCCATCTTTACATCGACATGTTACATACCGTGTTTCCTCAAATAGTGGCCATCCCTCTAAAAGACGTCAAGCCTGTCATGTGCTTGAGACGAATAAACACCTCCCTATAATAGGCAACTTTTTATTTTTCCCTTTCGCCATCAGGAATGCGACTTGTAAATTGTAATATACCAAATTGTAATATACCAATTAATATTGTTTAATATTAATCCAAAAATAAAGACCACCAGACCTATTAGTGTAAAAACAGTATTTCTACCACCCTAGCTTTAATATCACCGCTACTTTAAAGCTACTGGCAAAGAGCACACACAAACGCTCAGTGATTATCATTTGATTTTACAAACATGAGCATTATGCCACTCGTCCGTTCCCTCCTCTGTTCTGCTTCAGTCAAAGCGTCGTCTTGATCGATCCCTGGCAATCCCACTTCCCACTTAACGACCCCGGGTCACATGAACACTCACTTCCAAGGCACTTGGACATTGATTCATCATCAGCACATTAAGAGCCCGACAGTTAATTACAGAACAAAAGGCAGGGGGTGCAACTTTACACCCTGAACACGATTAGGAGGAAATACATGCGTCACAATAAAAGCCATTTATTGGAGAGGCAGGAGACACTTACCTAGTTTTACGTTGTGTTTAAAATGATTGGAAGATTTGTTGGCTACAATTTCTTCTTGTTTGTTTAAAGGGGACATATCATGGAAAATAGATTTTTCAACTGCATGTATACAAATAGTTGAGTCTCTGAAATGCCTGCCCAACCAGTGAGTGTGAAATTATACAATTACATTTTTGTGAGCTGCCAATGAGTCTTTGAATGACATTGTCGATATGCCCTATTACGTACTGTCAGGTTCACCCTATTTTACTTCGTCCGACTCTGTTTCTCATCCGCATCGTGACCGCCGTGTCAAATGTTTTGACACTTTGAAAATTTCGCCAGGCAAAAACGGCCTTCCATGTTTGCCCATTCCGTCCCATGACCATCCCATTTTGTCCACGGTGGCCTGAAACGGGCTGCCGTAGCCTCCGGGAACATATTATAAAGGCAGCACAGCCTGCTTTCATTGTATGCATTCTTAATCAAACAAGCCCTGTTTACTTTATGAACTGGTACCAGCCTGCTCCAGATAACATTGTCATTTGAAGTCACTTCAGAGAGCCAGGCAGTCCCCGAAGGTGGGAAGGCAGGGATCTAAGCGTCAGGTCGATTGTTATTGTCTGAGGCTCGGCCCAGGGTCTCCGGCGGGCTTCGTCTCCTCTAATGGAAAACCATTGTCTGGCACCCAGGACATAACACGGCGCAAAGGAATAAGGCCAGGCTTTTGTGGACTTATGCACCAGGCGGAATGTTCTACCTCCCCGTAATTCCCACTGAAAGCTATTTTGGATTTGTAACAGCCATTGAAGTCGATTCTTATTAAGAGGTACAGGCGGAATAGACTATAGATGGGTGGAGTTTTCTGACAGCATGATAATGCGTACAGAATTCCAAGGGGGGAAAAAACAAGATGAAAGAAAAAAATAGCTGCCCTTTTTTAACACTCTTAATAAAACTAAACCTCTAAAAGTGTCAACAATACAACAGTAAGGCACTTATGTATGTAAGTGGATGGTGTGGAGGTTCATTAGCACACCACAAGTGCGTGATGTCACGCACCTTTGCATATAAAGCATCATTTATTTAGTTTTCTCAGCTAATAAGTGGCAGGTTATGTTAATGGGGGAGGGAGATGCCACCCTTGCTCAGTGTTAATGAAACGAGCTGGTTCACAGTCAGTGCAGAGCACTCCTGCGTCTATGTAACAAATACACAGCGGCCATGGAAATCTGAGGGAAATGTTGACAGACAGAGCACCTCGAGAGAATGAGGAACTCCATTTGGCTGACGGGTTTACTCTCGCAGAGAATGCCTTTTTTCTTTTCACCACTTTTATTGCATCTCAACTTCCCCTGCAGGATTCACCTGTGAACATGTTCGTCCAACACATTTGCCAACTGGGAGATATATCTTTGTGATCCTTTGTGAGCCTTTTGGGGTTTCATTTTCTTTGTACGGTTCATCACATCTGTGGGGGGGAAGAAAGAATAGGAAAGTCATTAAAGTCAAAATATAAGCTGCAGTTTTCGTTGTGGTTCGCAGCCTCTTTTGACAGCATAATTCATCACGTCATTAACTTTAATATCATGCAGCTAGCATCAAGAGAGGCCATATGCTAATACCATTACTACTTGATAATACCATGTTTGATTACTGTCGTACAGCTAGTTCTATTTTATGCCACAAAAATTGGGACAATTATAACAAAATAATTAGATTTTAAGTATTTATACTCTACATAAATAAGTCCATTAATTTTCTATCCAGTACAGTGTATCCTCATTAGGGTCGCGGTTGATCTGAAGCCTATCCAAGTTGACTTTGGGCGGAGGCGCGGTACACCCTGAACTGGTACTCAGCCAATTGTAGGGCACAGACAAACACCTTTCAAACTCACATTCACGCTTAACGACAATTCAATGTCTTACATGAAGCTAACTTGAATGTTTTCGGAAGGTTTGAAGAAGTCGGTACTCACCAAAAAACCCACACATTCATGGGCATCCATCTCATTTTATCACAAAGAAAAAACAGAAAGAAAAACCTTAAAAAAAATAGAAATACTCCTGGGATAGTATTTGTTTTCAATAAATAGCAAATTGTAGGAATATTGTACCATATTGTACGTAAGCACTGAATCAAGAGAATTTAAGTTTTCAACAAAAAAAGGAATGGTCATTTTTGTATTTACTGTACCTAGCTCTTTAACTGTATTGGAAAAAAAAAGTTGTTTTTGCTGCAGAATGTTGGTCATATTTGTGGAGCGTGTGTTGTTATTGTGCTGGGGAATGTGCTCATATATATTGTATATTTATACGTAAAAATTGAAACTGACTAAATCTTTAGAAAATAATATGGGTAAATTTTACCCTTTTAAATATTTTTTTTGTGGCAAGTCATAGTTATTTTAGTGCCTCAGGTCGGCCATATTTGTGAATTGTGTTCTTGCGGAATCAGCGTTTTTTAATAGGTTAATACAAAAAAATTGTATTGTGAAATTTGTATTAATTTCAAAAATAAATTAGCATATTCACCATGCAAACTACTACGACTGCTACGACTACTACTATAATAATAATAATAGTAACAATAATAATAATTTACTGTACCTATTAAATACCATATCGCCATGTTTATTTTAACGTAACAAAATATGTTTGTATTATTTGAGATGTTTTTGGATAGCCGCACACAAGTTTGGCTTCAAAAATGCATTACCATACATGACTAGTCGAGCACTTTTACGTACCTTCTGTGCCAGTGAGGTCATGGATGGGCCGGTAGGTCAACCTAGAGTGGAATATAGCAACACCGTTAGCCCACCAGTTACCACTGATAACAGCAAAACACTGATACGAGACATATTATAGTTTATGGCTTCATTATGTGTTTCCTTAAACAGTTCATTGATATGTTACAACTATTTATCACATCGTTTACATTTCTTGTTAAAGATAGCTAATTATTCTCAGCTTTGCGGCCTAGACACAGACAGGATAAACACGTTACATTTAAGTTTAGAGAGGGTTTATGTGCAACTATGTTAGGCGAGAGGTTAATCTGGGTCTGGTTGTATTACCTTGTGGGGCGGTGGTCTTTTTAAACAGCTACTGCCATCCTCCCTCTGCTGAGGTCAGCTGGGGGTCATTTAGAGTCTCTAACGGACGGGGCAAAGGCAGGCTCTTTAAACGACTGGGCCAGGGCCACATGGACCGCATGGAGTAGAGCAGAAAGAGCAATAAAAAAGGAAAAGAAAAGGAAGAGATGCAATTCCCCAGCCGGGGAACGTGAACTGGCCTGAGCGGGTGTCGAGGAGGCCTTCATGCAGGGCTACGAGCCATGTCTGTCAGGGTAAACACTCACAGAGTTAATGCGTGTTTACGGATGCTGCTCGTCATTTTACGGACAAACAGAGAGGAGAGGCAACGGCACTGGCGCTAAATCCTCAAAATCTCAGCAGGAGGCGTTCCCCACAAAGTCAAATCTCTAATATCATGCAACTTTTTTTTGTTTTTTTGTTTGCTGTTGTTTTATCTCCTCTCTGTCTGCCTTTTAGTTTAAATTAAAGTTGGATTTTATCGAGTCAATAACACCAGGGCTTTTTTTTTTTCCTCAAAAGTTTATTCAGCATTGACAAGATGGGAAATATTAAAGGGCTTATATGAGCTCAAAATGAAAAAAATAATAAATAATAATAAAAAAAATCCATATAAGTCGAACTTGAGGGGGGAAAGGGAACATATTCACAAGCATATGAGTTACTCAAGTTCATAATTAGGCCTTAGAATTTCTGTTCCATAATCATGTCAAAAGGACCCTTTTAAGCGCATTTAAAAATAATAAAAAGCAATAACCTAAAAATCACAAACGACAAAACCTGTGGACTATTTTGCAGATTTGTGTATTTGATGTTAAAATCCTATTTATTAGACGCATTAAAGAAGAGGTTTATTAACACAATTGTATAATGAACAAAACAGCTGACAACATCCACATTGCACGCCATGCTTTCATAAGCCCTTTAACACTGACGTACTAGTATCTTACAAAAATTAGGAGACAGCAATACAATGTGTATACAGTATGACTTATGTTTTTTTTTTTTTTGAAAATGCATATATTACAAGGGACACATTTCCACTTACTCCTCGAGAAAAAGATATCTACAATACCGCACGTCCTAGTACTACCCATTACATCTTTAGCGATGAACCAAGTTTTCATGGAAGTATATCGAGGGTGATACACTAAGTTGCACCCGGCGGCCATGGCGATAGCTCACCGCGACTACTACATGAATGAAAATAACTCTTCGTCCCCCTGACATAGCTGAGTGACAAACTTGAAAAACAAATTGATTTATGTCTGTTGATTTCTGGCAGGAGAGAAGGATGGCTCCTGAGTTGTATGACCCAGCAGGAGCAAAGTTCTTGTTATCAGAACAGTGTGAGGCCCACACCGAAAAGAAGAAAATATTATGAAAATAAAGACACCATTTTAGGAGAAAAAAAAAAAAGTAACTAGTGCAGTAACATAGCTGGAATTTATCAAGAAAAGTTATGATGTGATGATAAAGGTGCGGAAAATTTCTTGTGTTGCAGTTTTTTTCCCCCCACAAGACAAAGTTATGATATTACAAGAAGTCACAACATTAAGGGGGGAAAAAGGTTAGTGTTGGAATTTTGTTTTCGCAAAATACTGTATCGTACTATTACTACAATACAGGGGTAGGGTCAGTTTATGACCGTCCGACATATGAGGTTAGGCTATTTTTTTTTTTTTTGCGAGCTGCATCAGTATTCTCATGAGGTCATTTTAAATTAAAAGTTTGATGTACTGCCCAAAGCATATTTCTAGTCATGGCATCCGCTAGCCAAAGGCTGAGCTGCACTGTATTTGTCTACAGACGAGACGTGTGGCGAGATCATGAGGCAGTTACACTTTGTTATTTGCAGAACATTTCACCAATTCATTGTTTTTGTGCTCAGGCCAAAACTTGTCTAATATGGAAATATTTATTTCGTGCCATCTTATGGCATCTTGGCGCAAAGGAATTATGTTGAAGTGAGTTGAGGCGCTTCATTAGTCGTGCTTTGCTGCCATCTTGTGGCAATGATAAACCTTTTTGGGGGGCGTCAATGATTCGTGGGAGGGGTCGATCCAACTGAGCATAGCGGGGGACAGTCTTATTGTAATATTATGACTTTTTAAAACTTTTTTTTTGCGTGACTTCAGTGTCGTAATGATATTACGATTTTATTTCCTTAATATATATATTTTTTAACTTTTCAGTGGAGCTCCAATATTCCTTTGTGAGGGGCTGGGGGCTTCCATTTTTACAACCAGATTTCACACATTCAAAGTCCTTCTTTAGATGTGTTTTTTTTTTTTTTTTATTCTGCAGTTTAGTGTGGGGACATCCATAAAAAAAATCCATTACTTGGGTTGGAACTGCCACGAAGACTCGGGCGTAGGCCATGACACAGTTCAGTATCTGGAGTACGGCTGCTCTCTGTACGCTCCCTTGATCGTCCTCGCTGACTGCGCCTTGCCGCGACTGTTTGCCCACTCTTCTTGACCTGATTAGACAGGATTGCAAAGTTGCTGAAACATTCACAAATCCAAACCTTTCACACTTCCGAAGACGGCCCACTGACTCGACTCATACCTGGGATGACTCATCTCAGATAATTGAACGAGACGATCAAAAGTCAAACTTGAAAAGGGCCCGTTTAGAGGCTTCTAGCAAAATGGTCACAATTACCATTAGCCCAGATCAGCCGTGGGTACTCTGTGTGAAAGTGGCACAATCGATGGCACCTTTTGTCTGATCTGGAGCCAGTGCTGAGACTTCCCTGGAGCTCAGACTCACCAAGGCTTGTGTGTGTGTTTCCCCCCCGCCCTCTCCTCTGTGTACAAGCTGCTGGCAGCACACAGCCGATACCCCTTAATTAAACCTGTCACCCTTTCGCTGAGTGTCACTTTGAAGAAATACACCGTTTTAACCTTGGGTTTTGAAACCAAGGATAGGCCCCCGCATGGACGCTGTTATCTGCTTTCTTTGCGCTGTCGCCCTTTGGGTGACCCATGTCGAGGTAATAAAGTAAAACACTTGGCAGGTTTATCTTATGTGGCGCCATGCAAAATACTAACGAGCTAAACTCGCGTGCTTCTTTTGATTACAGCGCCAGTCAAATTGGAAAGTTGTTTGCTAATCGCTCTGACTAAAAATAGATATATAATGTTTACTAAACACTTAATGATACAACAAAGGTTTTTCACCACAGTGCCAAAGAGTGGTCAAAATTGAAACTAAACTAAGCCGCAGGAGTCACAAGTCTAACATTGTAGCAAATAAGGGCACGAAAAACTATCGATATTTTGATGTATGGTATCATTATGGCTTATGCTTGGGAGGAAAAAAATGGAAGCAGGACAATAATGTTGTTGTAAATGAATGAGAAAAAAAACTTCATTGGAATTGGGGTTGTAGAATAAAGTTGCTATTTGAGGACAAAAGCTGCCCAGGCACAATAATGTGGTTTGAAATTTACTAAAAAATATATATATTTTACTAAAGCATAGCAAACATTGTGCTATAGTGTCAGAATTTTATGATAAAAAGTCATACCATTATAATATATTATTCAATCTGTAACTTAAGGGGGGAAAAGTCAACTAGTAAAATAGCAGTAGCTGGCGGACACGGGTGAGCGACACAAGGGCAGACAAGATGCTGATAAGCAGACATTTTTTGTCAAAAAAAAAATAATAATAATAAATAACCTCACCGTATGACTCATACGATTCACCGCCTTGTCCATATTCATAGTAGTCATCTGAGCTGTAAGCGGACAAAAAAAAAAGCATAATTTCAGTGATGTTTCAAATTATTCTTGTCAACATTGACACAATCGCACACCGCAATTCAATCATAAAATAATTAACACAGTCAACTCAGGTTTTTTGTATTAATTTTATTGCTACATGAGAACAATACAGCAGAAATAAAATGGATTTCCAACATTTTCACAAACCAAACTCTCCTATAATGCTGAAAATCAACCTACTAAAATCTAAGAAACTTCTATTCCAGATTCATAAACGCTGGACTTCAACTGTATTCTGGTACTGCCCCGCAGTTAGACACTGTTGGTCAGGGGTCATGGGAGAGCTATCAGAGATTGTCAGCGTCACTCTCTCCCCCCACCGCTTTAGAGTGCCTTGTTGTTAGCCGTGAGTGAATGCATGTCACGCAGAATTGACAGCCATTGTGTGGTCCGGGCTTCTGGATGGCATGGCCACTGTAGAGTGCCTCGTTGTAACAGTGTGGAATATTATTTTCACAGCTCAAACGTGTAGTTATGTTTAGGCACAAGAAAGATGCTACACAAAGTAGCATCCAGTACATTTAGCATCTGACAGCGAAGACAATGGCTTGATTTTCTTTGACGATTTTGAAGCTTCGTTTTATATTATTTTGATTTTTTTTAATCATTTAATTTTGGCAGTGTTGGTAACAACACTCTTCTTTGCGGTGTGACAAATCTAAAAGACATATTTTTAGTTTACAGGGACAATGGGGAAAAATGTTTTTTGTTTTCCATTCTTCTCTCTCTCCAACAAATTCACAACCCTTCAATGTGCTCAGCATCCCTTAGCACAACTAAATTCACCATCCCAGGTACCTTGTTATGTCTTGTCTTGTATTGTTGGTTTGTTTTTGTGTTTTGTACTTGCCGCTTGTCCCATACTGTGCTTGTCTGATTGTCCGGTAATCTGTGTAAATGTTCAACAACAAGAACAACAAAAAACTGAAAAAATAAATAAAATAAATCAGCCCTGCAGTGTTACTTATTTGTGGTTCTGCGAGGATAGATGTGCCACCATATTTCCATGCAGCTCTACGGCTCCCCGCAACTGAACATGGAGATCTACGAGAGGCGGCATCCTTAATGAAAAACAAAAAGACGGGGCAAGTCAGTTACGCTGCAAATTGGTTCACGTGCACTCGAGACGCTGACAGAACAATTGGTTCAGATGTGGTGGAGGCAATTCATCATAAGGCTGCCACGGAGTCGACACCAGCCGTCACACCTCGGCCCTCGCCGCCTGTCTGTCTGTCTGTCTGTCTGTCACGTGGGCCAGCGTCTGACAGCGGCGCCTCACTGCCGCACGGATTAGAGGACTGAAAGCACCTGAAAGCTTGACGCCGTGCGACCGCTCTGGGCGCAGAGGTGACAGATTGGAAGTAACGAATAACAGTTTATTTTAAACCCGGTGTGACTGCAGCGGAGGAGATCTGGCAGCAACCGTTGCCAAAAAGCAAAATGATTGCTCCTATTTTGTGTGTGTTTTTTTATTATTTTTTTTTTATCAGATAGCATGTACTGATTGATGGATATTATAGTGTAAAAGTATTTGGAAACATCGCTGGTGTTTCTATATAGGAAAAAAAGTGGACCAACAACTAAAGCGGGGTGTATACAAGGCACTAATCGAAATAGGAGCATTTTTCCTCTCTCCCGATCAAAGTCACCAATTGTCTGATTGTCAGATGTCTTAAAATAATTATGCTGAGCAATTATCTTTTGGAGTAGGGTGTGTTAAGCAAGGTACACACATACTGCTAATGATACTGATAATAAATTATTATCGTAAGCGATTATTCTATGGTTTGGGGTCTGCTAAGTGGGACACACACATACCAATAATCAGACCTTACGAGCATTTTTTCTCTCGTAGGATAAAAGTCAGCAAAGGCCCGATTGTTAGATGTCTCTAAATAATTATCTTGATTGATTATCCTGTGGTGTGGTGTGCACACAAACACACCCATGATAATCGAGTCTAATTTGAGCATTTTCTTCTCTCATCCGATCAAAGTCAGCAAAACTCAGATTGTTGGATGTCTCTAAATGATTCTCCTGAGTGATTATCTTGTGGAGTGGGGTGTGTGTGATTTATCATCCCAGACCTGCTCTGAAAAGGCTCTGGGCCGACAATTGTAAATGTTAAACTTGTTGTGATAAGTGTGCAACGTGACCACACGCTTTTTCTTGCTCTGGTTGGCATGATGCTTTGTAGCGTATACAAAATGCATGGCGTAATGCACGAATGCACCGGGCCCTGCAACCAATTCTTATACTTTACAGCCTTGAGAGCTGCACTTAACATCCAGTGACATCTATCTTTAATTGAGGTCTTTTTTCTTCTTTTCTGCAAGACAATGAGGTAAATTGAGGACAGTTGGAAGGAATCATCTTTTGGCGGTTCAGTGACACGAGCCTGCTCCTTCCAGAGGTTTGTGACTTAAGCAAGGCTTAGCATAAATTTGACATTGTTAATAATGCGACAACAATCAATGTAGCAGAGACAATGTGTTAATTCCACTTTCTGCCAAAAAAGTGAGGCCAGCTGCTGTTTTGTTTTGTTTTTTTCGTATGTGTAGTTTCCAATCAGCCTGTGGCATATGTGCCAATGTGCATCTTGCATTGATGTCAAGTCACTGGAATATCCTTGGCACTACTCATTGGCTGAGGGAGTCGTGAGAGGGGACAAGAGGAAAAACAAAAACAAAAACATTTGGACAGCCACTATGAGACTGAGTTTTTTTTCTATTTTCTTAAAATAAACAGCACGCTATTCTAATTTCAGAGAATACATTCGTCTTAATTAAAAAAATCTTGAAGACACATTTTGTAGAATGCTGGGCTTTTCCTGTATCCTGTATATATATATTTCCTGTTGTAACAAAAAAAATAATAATAATGAAAAAAATGGATTCTCGACAGTACTAACCCCCTTACATGGTGGAGGCTGTCAGCTTTTTGATCTTGATTTATTTTAAGCATCTTTCCTAGTCAGTTGAGCGCCAAACTGCCACTGCTGCACCTCCCGCCTCTTCGAAGTTACACAAGTGCAGCTGACAGCAGGAAGACAAAACTACCCTTCAATGTCACAATTCAGTTGTTTCACTTTGTAATTCGATCCATTGCAGAACTGATCAAAAATGTTAACTTCACAAACACAACAAACCTCATTTTGGATTGCACTAAAGAGGTATTAATTAACAGTAAGGTTAAGACAGTGGTGGATCTTTAAGTGTGGTTCGTGAGTCACTGGTACAAGCCAGGGTAAATGCCATCCAAAGAATGGCTGTGTTTATTACGACTCTACCGACGACTGATTCACCTTTTTTGGGGGCCTGAGCAGGCCTGGAAACTCAACTACGTTGGGAAGCATGTGTATCCTGGTATAAATGTATTTCTTTGAGGAGTACCAAACATAATGCTAAATAGGGTCTCCGGAAAAGTTCAAATAAATTAGCCACTAACACCAGTTTCATTAGTTGACATGAAATCCGGTGGACATGTCTGTACTGTATAAAAGGAAGTCGGTCATTTTGGGCAAATTCCGGGGCTCGTACTTTGACAAACTCTCAAAAGGGAAATTGTGCACAAGAGCCCAAATCAGAAGCAGATTTATTGGTTAAGTGGTACTTTTTCTGAAAATGTTTAAGAAATATTGGGTAAAGACACTACTAGATGACAAAAAACAAAATGGTAATGCAACCATTCTGACCATCCTGGAATCATTCAGTCTGTCATACTGCACGGGGATCTATCTCACTTGAGATGTGGCGCTTCACAGGGGTTACCGCGCTTCGGCGTTCTAAATAGGTCAGCTTTTGATTCGACATTCATTAGCAGAAGGCCACCGCTGCTTTGTGTTACATCGCTAGTAAAAGAAGGGGGGAGATGCACATCTGTCTGGAAATTCTGGTCTGGGCCACGAGACACAAAGAAAACAGCAGCAGCACAGCAAGTGTCTTTCATTGTGGATGTGATTCAAAGCCTACTTTCCCTCAGGTTGAAAAAAAAAAAAAGATTGCGACCATAGTGCATCTGTCATCTCTGTAAATGCCTCATCCTGAGCCCGGATGTTGCAGTTAGGGCGAAACAAAGGGGGTGTTAAAATTGAATGATGTAGTACAGGTCCCAAGTGGACTGTGTTTTCTCACGCCGTCATTACTCTTGCCGTCCACTGTGATGAATCTGAAGAGACCTCACAGGACAGGAAGCTGCAGAAATAAGAAAGCGCAAGTCTCATGTTGCCACGCTGAAGTTTTTCTTTCTTGTTTGCTGAAAGAGAAAGTATGAATTGTTGTAGATGGCATGAGGTATTCTATTGGACATGTACAAAAAGAGTATGATTTTAACGGATGAACCTGCTCCAATCCTGTTAATATTATTTATCTTCACACAGTACCACTTGTAAGGAGCAAGGTGTTGATCAGGGATGAAGCCTTTATATGTACAAAAGCTTTTGGATGATCTATACAAACATTTAAAATGTAATATTATTTTACAATTAAAAAAAAAAAAAAAAAAAAAAAACAAGCAAGGTGCCTAAATTTACCAACTTCCGTGTTGGCATTTATTTCCCTCATAATCCCCAAGAGTCACCCCTAATCTCAAAACCGGTGCTGATCTCGCATCCGAAGCTATGCATACAGTGCCATCTACAGGGATCTGTTAGCCATTACAGTGGTATAAAAACCTGAATCTCACAGCCAAATTGGGCTAGACTCTCTTCCACACCTCCCTGTTGAAAAATATACTTGACGAATATATACGTCACTGGCAGTAACCAGTTGGATACCAGTTGATGAATACAAACACCGATGGCAGTGAATGAGTTACTAAAACTGCCTGGACAAACTTTATAGGAACCTTATTTCAATATTTAGTTGCTGAGACCAGTCTTTCTAACACTGGGATGCAGATTTTTCTCCAGAAGGCCTTGCTAGTCTTGAGATTTCTTTGTAGCCTACGCAGATTTATGACACTCTGTACCAGATGTAACAAACAAGCCCCTGAACATAACCGAGCCTCCTCCACATAGGTACAGTGCTCTTTGCATGATGGTGACAACCAGTGTTGTGCACCTACAGCTCAGAGGTCTTCTGCACACTCAGATGTTTTGCATGTTACATGCAAAACAAATCAATTGTAGTAAAACCATGTCCACACTGTATTAACAACTATACTGTAGCTCCAGATGGAAGACAATTAAAAGTTTGTCACCACTTGTGTATCTTTACAATGCAAATGTTTCTCCTCTGGTCAGGTGATTAACTCTTAAGTGTCTGTGTGGTGCACCTTTGCACATTTGTCCACTGCAGCCCTGGCAAATCGGCCTCAAAAGCAGCCCGAAAAGCAATGTTTTGCAAAAAGCCAGTGGAGCGGCGAGGGCGTCGGACAATAAAGCACAATATGTGTTTCGTTTTGTTACCAGCACAAAAATGTTAGTGCAGCATTTTAGTTGTGAAAGGTTTTCTAACTTTGCATCCTTTTTCACGGGTCACTTTAAAAATCGGGGAAAAAAAGGCCAGCCATTTCTCTCCTCCAAAAAGCCCATTTTTATGAAAAGACCATATTTCCTGGGGTGACACACTTCTGTGATGCTCCTTTTTGCAATCACGCCTTTCATTCTCATCTGGCATCGGCTTGCAAAGGAAAGTGCTGAGTGCAAATGCCCCACACAGACCCTTCTGATTACTGTAGCCCGGTGGTGATTTTTTATTTTTTTTTGCGGACAACAATTCAAAAGAAAAGAAAACATCTGAGGCAAAAGCAGCACCATTTCCTGTTCCCCAGTTTTATGTGAAATGAAGCTCACACACATTCAAATGCCAAACCTTCCTTACGGATGTGCTGATTGCTCAATGGGGTAGTTGATTGCAAAGCTAACACTGAAGCGGATCTTACCTCCCATCCAACCCTTTTAAGCGAGCGCATGAAACTGAGGAGAAACACTGCCACTCACTTTTTGACATCTGTTAAAAAAACATTATCGAACCAGCTTTATAAATGTTCAATATGCTTCTTTGACTAGAGGTGTGTTTCTCAAACCCTTCCCCCTTGCTACAACTCACCCTTCCACCATAGATGCGGTCAAATTCCCTCCGCAGCAACTGTCACTCTTCTTGATAAGCTGTCAACTTTGAAACAGCATCAAGGCACAAAGCGTCACTGCAGGTGTCCCGGAGGCTGACAGCTAGCACAGTCAATCGGCTAAAATTATAGTGAGGAAAAAAAAAATTATAATAATCAAGCTTACCCTTGTACTAAATGGCTCTGTCAAAGGGGGATGAAGAATTTAGCAAAGAGCACTAAAGAAAAATAAAAGTATAGAGCTGTGTTTCTTGGAAGGTGTCCTTTCCTTTGTCGCGTCTGTCCTCCACTACAAAGTTATTATTTGGGAAGGCTGTAAAAAGTCATTCTATTTTAGGTCGCATCTGTTTAATGGCTGACATGACATCGGACCTAGTCAATCTCTTCCAATTTACGGTTGTATCATGAGGTCAGCCCCGTAATCCAACTGCCTGCTCACACAGTAATGTTTGTTTTAAATCAATATTAGCGCCAAAATGTAGCACATTCAGATCAGCATGGTTTCACATACTCCATATATGTTTAGTACACGGAGCTTATGGATGCATGGTTATACTCGCGTTTCAACTCTATGTAAACCTCTTTTTTTTTCTTAATTCGCGTGGAATCATGTTGGTTACCATCATTTGGACTGCCAGTCCTCATAATCAGCTTTACTTTGATTTTAAGTATAAGGGTGTTTTAACACTAATGCTTTTTATTCCATATGAATGGAACTTGGTTACAGATCTAACCCATATTATGAACTTTAGCGGCATAATGGCATCAAACCCTAATTTTGCTTCATGCTGATTTTATTCAAGCTGTTTAAAAGTCAATGCAGAAAATAAACGTAATTTCTTGATTGTTTATGATGGAAAGTTACGGAGCCCTTAAAGGGACATGAAAAAAAAAAATGTCTATGCCAGTGTCATATTTTTGATTCAAAATAGTAGCAGAGGTCTTTATGGATTTAGATCAACTTTCCACAGCTGACAACACATTTATCTTCTTTAGGCAGCAAACTACTAGTTGAGACTGAAACAACAGCATCTCTGCTGGCTGCAGCCAAGTAGTGCGCTTCAGTTTTCCTTGTTTTCTTCAACATGCAATTAATCAACAATCAATTCCACACAATCAACAAAATTCATAATGGTCAACCTGTACATTCGACCAATAAGACAAGAGCGACACATCAATGTGGTTTTGTTGCCTCGGATTTGTGTTCAGTTGGATTATGTTGCAGTTAAAAAAGAAACAACTGATTCTATATAGGTGTGAATGCATTTGAAGAGGCCCTTAGGACAGTAATCTATTAACGCCAAGAAAGGTGCTTTGTGTGCCTACACGCTCCCCTTGTCTAGGTCTTGTGTTAAGATTTACACTTTCTCCCAAGGGATGCAGCTGCCATTTAAAACACTGTCACACAGCTATCTGCGCACCGGCGTGCCCCTGGGATCCATAACGTAGCAAAGCAAAGGTAAAGGGGATGGTGTGAGGTGTCAAAAAAAAAAAAAAAGATTTCTCTCAAGTGTGAAGCACGAAATAACACGTTAACCGAGGAAGATTGCTGGTCCGTGACCCCAAGTGATCAGCCAGGTGCTATCCATTAATTTTTCTGATAGAAAGAGCCACCCTCATATTTGCTCATAAGTTTCAAGAGTCGCCGCCTTGACCTTAAGTGTTGAGTGGTACTCAAGCAGTTTGTGATCTCCCCTTAGAAGCCAGGAGAACTTGTGTGTTTTACAAACTTGTTAAGATGAAGCTGTGACGTAGTAAGTATAACACCCACCGCTGACGTAGGTTTTGCAAGGCTGCCCCAGGCCCACGTCTAATTCTGTGTTTTTTTACTGTGTGTTGTACGTTTCAGCGGGACAGCCAATTTGATACAGAACAGGCAGCTCAGCTATGCTGAGGAGACAAACTTTGTTCAGGAGGAGACTGAGAGCAAAAGTGCGGAGTAAAAAACTACCGAGGCACCATTCAAATCCTGTAAAATTAGTTGTTCATCAACCAGTTACCAGCAGTGGTCACGCATATGGAATCACCTTAGCAGGAACAGATCAGGTCAGATCAGATCCCTGGCTGAACAGGTACTAAAAAGTACCAGGTTTTGACAATGGAGAAGTCAAGTAGAGTTTGCTTTGTATAGTTAAAAAGAATTGATATTGGATCTATTCAAGACTCCTCCATGTCAAGCGAGAATCACATCCTACTGCTAAATGAAATGCACATAATGTGGGAGAAATCTAACACTTATTAAGGCACCGTATAACCACATTTACATACAGTATGCGGCATTACAATCTCACTATAAAAAACAAAACAAAAAAAGTCTCCCAGTTCTTTTTTTTCTTCCACACTCACAAGAAGAACAGAGAAGAGAAGCCATGGGGCTAATTCTGTGGCAGAGAGACTGAAAATTGTGCTGCTTGTTATCCTCTGGCAAGTGAAAGCCTGCCAAGCATTCACAACTCAGATTGGAAACTGCAAGCTCCTTAGGTGAGAGGAACATTGTAGGGAAACTTCTTGTCCATACACACGCACACACCTCAAGGCCTTCTTGCAGTTGAGACCCACAATGACATGTTCAGCCTCTGCCTTTTGTCCATATTACATTGAAACACGGAAATGTTATCATGACAACTTAGTAAGTACAAAGAGTTAAGCACTACATTACATTCCTAACTGGATGTTTTTAAAGCGACATACTAGAGCTTTGCGCACAAACTGTATACAATAAGCCCCTTACACACCAGCTTTTTTTCTCACCTTTTTACTGACTGTTTTACTATTGTGTTAGATACCGATGCACAATGGGGTGGGGGGGGTCAAATTTAACCGGTGATTTTGCCAGTTTCTGAAGTAGTATCATAGGCATAAAAGAGGCAGAACACCACCAGCCGTGACCATCGTGTGAAGTATAATACCAAAGTCTCACTGTGTCATTTCTGTGCTGACAATGCAATGCATCTAATTATCCTAATGGGGCAAGATGCAATGGCTGGTTGAACATACATCTCTGACATGACAGTTGTACACCAATGGCAAGTTCATTCTTGAAAGGGACAGGCAAATAAACCCCTCGAAATAAAACTCTGCTCTTTTGCCTCTGATTTGCCAAATTATAGCAGATTTTGGCGCAAAAGACTACTAAATTCTGAAAGAATCGAGATGTTGCGTAATTTTTCTTCATAAAGACTCAACAACAGTGTTAGAGGGTGCACGAATTGACTCATGTTGTTAAAAATAATGTTAACTAAATGCAGACTGAAATCCAGATGTAGGCCTCAACATTTAACTGGAATCTGGAGACAGAGAAGGAAAAAAATGTTTTAGGTGACTCAGCTGTCTCTACAGCGTAAAGGTCTGGCTCATGTTCACTTCCTCGTCTTTAGGCCAGATAACAGACATGAAAATCTGAAGTTGACCCACCTCGTTTCAGCCAGTTTCTTAAAATATGATATGACTCAATCTCTCTTCCCGCCAACGTTACCAAAACACTCCCACGATTATTTAGTGTTCAGATAGAAATATGCATCCACCTCTACCTCTGCCTTCGTAAGCATCTCTGTGCAAGTTACAAACCTCAGAATGTCGGGGAAAGAGAGGGTGGTGACTCTGATCTATCTGCCACCCAAAAAAAAAGATAAAGCCCGGGTGACATACAGTACAACCCGACAGATCCATAAAGGAAAGCATCGATTAAACTGCTCACTAAAGGGAAACTATGTCTATTTCTTCACCCCCTGTAGCTGCTGCCAATACAATCCAATTGTGGAAATTCTAAGTGGGCCAGGAGTAATTATTTTTGTAAAAATGGTGCCGACAGACATGCATTGTTGCGCATTGTTAAACTACTGCAGGACACCAAGCAAAAGCCTTTTGACCTTGTGTTGCTGGGAGAGAGCGATCGCTCCCTGGATACAAAGAAATCAATATTCTGCATTTGGCTGTCCAGGGCCCTTTGTTAAATGGACAAACATCCCCTTATTAGTGTTTACAATGAA
Organism: Phyllopteryx taeniolatus; assembly: GCF_024500385.1. NCBI lineage: Eukaryota > Metazoa > Chordata > Actinopteri > Syngnathiformes > Syngnathidae > Phyllopteryx > Phyllopteryx taeniolatus. The sequence goes on along the minus strand of NC_084522.1, from coordinate 7,447,233 downwards.
TACAGTTGCCACCAATTATAATAAATTATATGCTTTGAGACCCATCTTGAAAGCTGACTGTTTAAATGGAATTCAGTGATCACTGAGGAATCACCTTTAAAAAGCAATGCAAAAGTCAAACTGGAAACCAAAACACTTCATTAGCACAGAAATCATCGGAGCATAAACACCTCCAATTCGCTCACGCATAATAATCGGATTGTAAATAAAGTTCAAATTTGACTGATATTTGCAAAATTTAAACATAACCAGCTCATTTTGGAAACATTCAGTCTCTGCTAAGCTCGATTTAATGACATCCATCTTTATCGACTTGTGCGGGACACCTCGCCACGTGCCCAATCGTTACATTCTGGGGTTGCTAAATGAGTAAAGGGGAGATCGAAAGAGCAGAACTTACTTCTGTCCTTGATTGGTGTAGTTGTTGTCGTAGGACTCGTATCCTTGGTCGTCATACGTAGTTCCGTAGCCATCATCATAGTCCTGAAACAGAGGATTCCGCTAATGACACAACGACCCAAAAGGTAACAAAGAGTTGAAGACATGACCCTGAGAAAATGAGAAGTGATGGCAACTGAAGACTTTGAACTGCTGAAAAAGTTGTTTTAAAAAGCTGAGTGGTCAATTGCCTCAATCCAACTTTTGCAGAATACCATGACCTGGATGACTGAGAAACTACATACAAATGAAATACATTTTACAATGCTTCATGTATAAGGTATAATGCCCAAACTGCACAAGTATGGGTGTTTAATGCATGTTGTAACACATTGTAAGCGAGAAGGGGGGTGGGGGTGGGTTGGGGAGGGGGGATGCAGACAATATTCCATTTAAAATTCTGCCTGTGGTCAATCATCAGAATCATGAGAATTTTGTAAGCTTTTGTACGAAAAGAAAATGCATTGCAATCTACACTTTGCAGAATTATTTGGTCACTAATGGTGCAAAAAAAAATAAAAAATCAAGAGCGACATCTTAGGGCCGAATGTACCTGTTAAAGTATTAAAATTGATTAAGGTAACACATGAAGTAAGTTGAATGAATTTGTTTTACTCACCCGTGACGCGAATGAGGACAAGTAGTATAGAAAACGGATAGATGGATAAAACATTATTACAGACAAACAAACCACTAGCACTACAATAGGAATGCCTCTGCAATTTTCTCATAAGTAGCTTTCTCAAATCATTACCATAGATGACTAGAATAGTAATAAATGAAACATATTTGGCAATAAGTCACTGTAAAACACAAAATCGAATAATAATAGAATTGTGTCTGTCTCATGATATCCTAACAGTAGACATAGTTGGAGACAGAACACAATAGTCATGAGCAATAATTAAAACAAACTTAAAAAAATAATGAAACATTTTCCATCAGTACAGGACAAAGTCCGTGGTACGCTCGTACCATTAGAGCAGCGACTGCATACTCTTTGTGTCGAGTGAGTGACAGCGGGATGGAAGGACGCACGCGGCGGTCACGTCTCATCACCACCTCAAAGCCTGAGCCTTGAACATCTGTTTGGACTCTGGCAGTGTATCCCCGTTCACCCCTCTGCACATCACGCGCGCACCCCCACCTCCAAGAGGAACATCAAAGCCAACCGCTGCCGCACACGTCCTAATTCGGGATAAACGGGACTTATGTTGCACAAAAGGTTTCGACCCTTAGCGACATGTCTCTTATCCCCCCACCCCACCCCTCGTACACTTCTCAGCTAATTCCATCTGCGCCTGATTTGCATGCATGAAATTAATGTCTGAAAGATTTAGTCGCACAAGAAATGCTCATCACATCCTCTTTATTATTAAGGTACTAATGCCTGATTACAAGTCCAAGTTTTTTTTTTGAAAAAGTTAATATTGAGTCTTTTATCGTGAAGTCTCCTGGAAAAAGTGTGAGGAATTGTGTGACCCAGATGTACAAACTTTTTCAGTTTGTGTAAACTATAAGCCGAGTAGGCACTAGTGTCAGTAGTTTGTCATTTAAAGAGATGTGTTCATCTTTTCGGCAGCATGGACGGACATTTGGGTCCTCGGCAGGAACAACATTTGGGTCTAAAGCTGAAAGAAATGTCTATTATTTTTTTTTCATTTTAGTTTAACTTCACATGCAGTTATGAACTGAAATTGGCTGGGGAACAATCCATGGTGTACCCCAACTCTCGTCCAAAGTCAGCTGGAACAGACTCCAGCCCACTTGCAAACCTAATGTGGACAAGCACTATAGAAAAATCGATGGATGCGTTAATAATTCTGTTGTTGCAATAAGTTTGGCAAAATTATGGGTTTAGTCAGCAAAAGTACATTTTACACTTCTTGGTCCCGGGAGTCCAAACTGACTAAAATACATTATGTATTGCCATAACACTGAAGTACACTGCACATTAACTATACAACAGAGATTAACTTTTTACGCAAAAATTAATCAAAAAGCCATTTGCCAAGTGTGACTGTTATATGATCAATAAAATAGCTCACAGCATTTTTCTCTGACAATCAGAAAAATAAAAATAAATACAATTTGACCAGCGAACCTTTTCAAAATGGTGCTGATAGCAATGATTTTTTTCACGTTGCAACAGAGCTGCATGAAATAATCCATCACAAATATCTATTTCCATGTCATAATTAGGGTCACAGGAGAGCTGGGAGGATATACGGTACGGAAAAAGAATGGATGTGCTACATAAAAAAAAGTGACAATCTATGACTTTAATAACAAAATGCCATTAGCATTATTGCCTTGACAAATTGGCCGCCTCTCCATTCTCTGTTCCCTCCGAAAATGAACAAAACACAAGCTGGATATTCAATCACAATTGTAGCCAGTGAGCGAGTGGCTTATCTCCCAAAAAGCGCAGCGTTTCGCGAGGCACTTTGACAGACTGCTGAAATAAACAATGTAAAATGCCAGAAATGTCAGTTTGATATGAAATCTTTTTGGTTAAAAATCACTCTTCCCCCCTGTTTCCAAACACTGAGCCGTGTTTATTTTTATTGTTTTAAAGTTATATCTATTACACAGCGCTCGGTGCAGGCTGGAAAAAACAACAAGTGTTGTTATGAATATTGAATAAGCAGTGCCACAAAATGTAAAATCATGGAGCACGGTGGTGAAAGCATAGTCTGAGCTGTCAAATAAAATCACTCCAGTACATGTATAAAGTTGAAGGGTGCACTAGATAACAAAGTCAGTTGTCGCCTATGATAATGCAAACAAAAAGTCCTTAAAAATAAGCACAGAATAATAGCTATCGCTTTGAATGCATTTGAATAAAGTGCACACATGCTGTTCTTTACACTTGCCTCGTCAAACCTTTCTTGGAAATAGAACAATACACAGCTCAACATTACAGAAATATTTACATTTTCATGCTTTTATCTAGAGGAAATATGAGGCTTTGATACAAAATTCATGTACGATCCAGATTATTCTCCATATGGCCACTTGATTATTAGACTTTACACCGATTTTATCGGACTTATCGGTATCGGCCGATAATTAGCATTTTATGCTGATCGGCTGATCGGCTTTAATGTCATAATTCGCCGATCTGATCAATGACGTCATTGATCGGCTCTGCGTGCACAGTATATTTGAATCCAAAAGCTAGTTTATTTTTAGCCTTGTCGCGTGTCTTTTGACGTAGTATTGGAAATATCTGACGGCCAATAAAGTTATTTAAACAAAAAAAAACATGTCGGCGGTGTGGAACAGACAACACATCTGAGACAGACAACACGTAATGCCCGGATCAAACTACGAGACAAAATTGCTCTTTCACGATTGCACTATGTCAGACTACTGCAATAAAATCTTGTATTCCGATATCACCGTATCACGTTTTTTTCGATCACTGGGCTTCATCGTGTCAACGGAAACACGACCGGATACACTCGTTACCATGGCGACGACAACAATAATGGATCGCACCGTGTGTTTGTAAGAACAAAATGGGGAAAAACGTGTGTTGGTGGTCACCGGTGCTCAGGACGTTCGTTTAAGGCTTGCTTGAGGTATGTTCATGTACTTTGAATACGATGCGGCTCACAAGCAGGCAATAAAATGTTATGTAGCCTAGCAAGCTAGCGGTAGCACGAACGGTTGGACGTAAACATGCCGCCGTTCTGTCGAATCATGCTCTAAAGTTTCAGTGTGGGTGAAGTCATTTAATTAAAAATAAAGTAATTTAATTACAGTAAGTTAGCACCTATTAGGCGGCACGGTGGACGACTGGTTAGAGCGTCAGCCTCACAGTTCTGAGGACCGGGGTTCAATCCGCGGCCCCGCCTGTGTGGAGTTTGCATGTTCTCCCCGTGCCTGCGTGGGTTTTCTCTGGGCACTCCGGTTTCCTCCCACATCCCAAAAACATGCATTAATTGGAGACTCTAAATTGCCCGTAGGTGTGACTGTGAGTGCGAATGGTTGTTTGTTTGTATGTGCCCTGCGATTGGCTGGCAACCAGTTCAGGGTGTACCCCGCCTCCTGCCCGATGACAGCTGGGATAGGCTCCAGCACGCCCGCGACCCTAGTGAGGAGAAGCGGCTCAGAAAATGGATGGATGGATACCACCTATTATTTCTGTCATGTAATGTTGGTTTGCCCTGACTGATTAGAATACACAATCTGACTAGAGCAGTGATTTCCAACCTTTACGGAGCTAAGGAACATATTTTACAATTGAAAAATCTCACGGCACACCAACAAAAAGTGGATACATTAATTACTGTATTTACTTCCTGCCATCTAGTAGAAGACCGTTCATTTGTTCTGTCTGTCACTATGCCTCACTGGCATAAATAGAGGAACAAAGATACATTATTGTAAATATAATTTTTTGAGCAATTAAGTACACAAGTATATACAGTAACTGAACAGGTCATTTAAATAGACACATTCCTCCATCACGTGATCGGATCGGTGATCGGTTATCGTTTTTTTAAACTCGCTGATCGGTGATCGTTGATAGGCCCCAAACACCTGATCGTGTAAAGTCTATTGATTATAACATAATAAGATTATTTATTTATTTAATTTTTTTTTTTCATTTTAGTTGACCATGGTTAGAATTTAAATGCATGAATGATAAAACCAAGTTTGCAAACGTTAAAGTTAGTGATAGACATATAGCTCACAGCAATTCATTGTGTTCTCATGAGGACTGATTTGGGAAACTCTACACTGTTTTTATATGTAATATATTCAAACTGGATTGTTTTCCAACAACATGAGTCTCGCTGTGTTTGTGTGAGCTTTGTGCATATTTCACGTTCCACCCATAAGATACATCTGCTTTCTACTAATTGCTGCACGAAATGGGACAAAATTCCCGAGAGAACAAGCCTGACGATGAATTGGTCTACCGTGTCTTTGGTTTACATGCTGCGCTGCCAAAAAAAACAAAAAACAACAAAAAAAAACCGGTAAAACTGTCGACTGTTTAAAATTATGTCTTTAATTGCATCCCCATTGAGGTAGTAAGTACTTTGAGATGCTTTAAGGTGAAGTCTGTGTGTGGGATCGACTCACTGGCAGGTTGTGGAGGATTTCCTCAATGCATATTTTAAGTGGGTCAATGTGCAAAAAACAGTGATTATAACAGGAGTATGTGTGATGACCTATTTTAGAGTGAGTTTCCATAAAATGTTGGTCCTCCCTTCTCAACTCTGGAGATAAGAGGCAGGAACGCTCAATGTTCCCGGGTGCACAGTCCCCTATAACTCATGCAAAAACATCTGGATAGTGGATTCTTGGATCCCCACTTCTGACAACAAATGTTGTGGTAATAGTGTATTACCATAATAAACAATGTGATACACCAAAGGCCCTCTTGGAATTGTTGTTTATTTGTTTATTTGCTTTGTGATGTAACATCAGAGCAAAAGCGAGGTGATGTTAGCCATGTTAGTTAGCTAGTTATCCGACTCTGTACCTAGTCTGTTGTATTTTTTTCACCAATCTTAGACACTCTCACTCTAGTAGCTGGTTGCAAACTTTCATTTCAAGACAGTGTTATACTGTCTTAATATCTTAATGCTATCTTGAATTTGTCCAAGAGTGATAGGTGACGCTGTCATAAAATGTAATATCGTATTGGAAGTATTGCATCCTTTAGCAGTCACTCTTCGTAAGCACATTTTACATATCCTTCCTGTATCTGGAAAATTCAGAAAGAGCCCTTTTTCGACAAAGGGAAAAGTCATACAGCTCACGGAACTGCCGCATGCCTATTAGAATGGCATCAAAGTTAGATCATTTCAGCAATTCATCATAAAAATTGGAGGTTGTGGGGTGCGCAACACAAGGTCTTCTGATTCGCAGAGTTGTGTTGAGGACTTTTAAAGGGGACTCGTGATCATGTGATCATTGCTTAGCATTGCAGAGATATGTACAGGGTCGCATTATTATTATCTTATCAGATGCATTAGTGTATTCTGGTACATTTCCATTACACCTTTTAATATCCAAAAATGAGTAGTTAGCGTTCTGCCCTTTACCCTGAGCAAGGCACTGACAGTATGAACCGATTCCTGGATGATGCACTACAGTTGTACAACCTTGCACTAAGGACCATCTTAACCTTTAACGGTGTTATTGTCATTTATTAAAGCGCCATTTTCCCTTTACAAACGAGAGTTAAGGTTGACTGATAAATCACAATGTCAGAGGATTCTTTTCTTCAGTATCAAACAGGGAAAATTGTTTGAAATAAGACGGAGGAAATAACAGCGAGTGAAGCTATTGAGATATCTGATATCCCGCTTTAGTCGAAATATCTTGGCGAGCACAATAGCGCAACACGCCTGCAACACTGCTGTGCCCCAGAACACTAGACAGGATTAGTGTGACAGTGAATGGTTGGGGGTGGCGGGGGAGTACTGGTGGAGAGGTTTGGGGAGGGGGCAATTATTGGATGGGGGCAGAGACAGCAAAAGGGAGGCAGATAGCGGTCCCTAAGTGACTCTTTCATTTGTATGCCAGAGGATGGCTGAGAGGCGTGTAGTTAAAAGATAAGGGGCGGCCTCTGAGGCCACTCAAGACGAACAGAGGGCCTGCTTCTGTGTGTTACTACAGCGTTATCGCAGCTGCTCCGTTGTGCTCCACAACAACACCGCAGCAGATAGAATGTCATCGATATGTTCCCTGCGCAAGACTCGACTTAATTTTGAAAAACACCCAATTGCATCAATTGGCAGCCATGGTTGTTTATTTACACAACTGCAAGAGAGTACAGGTGTCTATTTGGCATAAGGCCTCAAAAAGGAAGGCTGCTCTTTGCACAAATTCATTATTAGAAAATAATATGAAGTATTTTACATTGTTAAAGCATCTTCAAATCCCACCATACATTTCAGCTTTAAATATGCCACGTCAACACAACAAGTGATGAGGTATGATGTCTACGGCGACACATAACACGACCAACAGCGGTGGAATACGGTTATTATTATTATTTCCCCCCCCCCAGGAACTCTGGTTTATTCTAGACACCCCTGTTCAAATGTCAGCAACTGAGACAAATGTTGAAATAGTGTCAGAACACACCTGCCACCATTTCAAGTGCCTGTTACTAACCTCAAATAAAGGTCAGCTGTTCTAGCAGGCTTCACCTAAGCATGTGAGTTTTAGCACCTTGAGCAACCAAAGTGTGCAACCGGAATTACGGTAGTTTGACACAAGCCCACATACTCATAGAATATTACTTACTATATCAGATAATGGGTTTTAAAAAATGCCCTTGTGTCTCACATATATGTAAGTTAACCTATTATAAACTTAAATGTGTCAGTAAAACTTATTTTGTGACAAATCTCTTGGCTCTCTTTGAGTTATCACTCTTTTTTTTTTAGTCTTGGCTAAGTCGTATCTGAATCAAAAGCTTATTCACATCTGCTCTGCGCTTCCTCGGAAGCTCAGGCCATTAATGAAATAGCCCTGCAGAAATCCACACGCACTGAAAAGATGAAATGGAATAGCACTGCCTCTGCCTCACCTCCAGGCCGCCGTACATCCGAGACAGGCCACCAGCCCATCAATTACACCCATACAGGCCGCTGTTCGATTGCACACCTACACTGCGAGGCATTTTAGATCAAAATGTAACATTTTGCTCACACTGACCAGTGGATGACCTTCGTGCTGCAGCAGTGGAATGGAATGAGCAAATGCAAAGGAGTTTAAGCCATCATCCACCCACCTAGGTGTCCATCAGTTGGTGCAATAATCCATCTGTATGTGCATTTATTTGCACATTCATTTATATGTACATGCACCCCACTCACTCATCCATCTGTTCAACTAGCCATCCATATGCCCGCCTGTCCATCCATTAAGCACTCCACCCATCTAAGCGTCAACATACTTGCCTGTCCAGCTATTCACATTTCCATCCATCCAGGATGAAGTAAATGAGCACAAGTGAAGGTAAGCAAGGAGGTGAAAAAACAAAGAGTGAGCAATAAAATGACAACGGGGCACAGTTGAACAGGATGCAATTAGTACTGCTTGGCTCTCAACAGGGCTGTGCAACTGGGCCTGGGGGACATGAGGAAAATACTGTGTGTGTGTGTATGCGTGTGTGTGTGTGTGTGTGTGAATTGGTATTGGAATTGAATAAGCAACACCAATGCCCATGAACGAGAGGTGTCCTTGTCTTGGAATCCATGGAGCTGTGTGTTCACAGTCAAACTTGAATATTACTTGCTTCGATTTACTATATTTATCCATTTTCGTGTCCATACCACTGCTCTGTAAATTACCATATTTCTGAAATTAATATTTTACCCCTTTCAGTATTATATGTAATTGTCACTGCAAGTGTTTTAGATTGATGTAGCTGCAAAGAGTGGGTGATGGTATCATGGCGTTTCACGTGGCAGTAATTGAATTTTAAGTAATTTTGTAATGGTGTTCCCCTGCAGAAACAGAATCTTCGACATATGTGGATTATGCAAAACACAATCCTTTGAGGAAAAGGAAGAATCATTTTTCCATCTACACTATACATTTTCACAACAAATGCCCAGGAGGAAGCCTGGTGGGGAGTGATGGGCATATTACAGTTAATTGACTTTGCCCTACTAGTACTACATTACTTGTGAAGCGCTAGAGGTTAATGAGTACAATTGTACGTCACTTCAGCGCCCTAATAGAATGACTGTGTCTTACTAATTCAGATTTTTCCACTACTGTATAATATTTGTGAAAACTAGTCTGCAAATTGAGCACACTAATAGGACAACTCCATGTTACTAGTGAAGGAAAACTACTAGCAGGTCCAGGAAGGCTATCAGTGCCTACTATTTGGACCTAAAAGTATTACTAGTGTAGCACATCGGTTTAGTAGTAAGGTTTAATTGCATACTAGTTGGACAAAAGAAGCACTAATAATGGAAAAAAAAAACATTGCTAGTAATACATTTGTTCTACTAGTACACCCTAGTCATTATACTAGTGCGCTACTAGTGAGGAAAAAGAGCATACTAACTAGTACATAGACCTTAAGCTGTTCAACTGGATATAAAGGATATAATTAAAGCTCAAATAGCTTTTCATAGGTGGGCAACTAAAACGGGTGTGTAACGTGACACGTGGAAACTGTTTTAAATCCTGGAAAAATGCATAGTATGTCTTCTTCAATAGAAAAAAACAGAACAGCGGGGAAGTGTTTTACAAGTCTGTGAAGCAAAGCATGTTAAACCGCGAGCAAACCGGAAACATCACTTTGTCATGTCGCTGATGACTCCAAAAGGGGGTTTGTCAGCACCTGATGGGAAACGCTTGTCCTGCGACGGTGATGTATTCAGATAACACGGAGCAACTCATTCTGCCTCTAATTTGCTGTGATGTGGTTAGATTTATCATCTGGCAGATGCCGGGATCGTTTCTTTTGCCTGTCCCCGACCAGATACACGGGTGCCGGCGTCGGGGGATGTAGTTTACAACGGTGACAATGATGGGAAACAGCTGGTCTCGGAGTCATTCTCTCGACATCCACGCATTTGAATTGCAACCCGCTGAATAAATCTGTCACATGTGCTTATGCGCGGGCTGCTAAGGCAATACCCCAAGTTGGGCCAACTCCACTCTTCCATTTCTTAAATATGTGATGTTGATGCAGGAGCTGGGCCACTTCACCTTGACAGAGTGGCACAGGACTCTTTTGGCAAATGCACAAAAGCCGTCAATTAATGTCTCTTAGATGTCACAGCCATATCCATTTTTTTGACTGTGCAGGCAAGAAATGTACCCCTATACCAATACATTCTCCTTCCCATACTTCATGCTGCAATGCAATGCAGTGCGACTTCATCCTATAATGCACCAACCCATTTTCGATGCTGCTTATCCTGTTCAGGGTCGGTGGGAGAAGCAGCCTTAATAATAATATTTTATATATAATGGTTGATTTGGTATTTTTAAATCAGAATCAGGTAACAAAATATTCTTTCAATTATTATTGTTTAATCTGTTTTTAATATTATCAAAACTTTAGATGGTAATAATGTAACTACTGTCAACCCTAGTCGATTCTCAAATCTTTCTTTAGAACATAATTGAAGCTGGCACGGTGACCGTCTGGTTAGCACATCCGCCTCACAGTTCTGAGGACCGACTAACTACTACTAGTCGACTAATTGCTAACTACGTCGACTCGACCGTCTGCTGTCCTTGCCAGATTATAACGATCTGTGGAGCAGCTAAATGTTCGGCCAACAAAGTGACACTGTCTTCTTAGATCTGTGCAGGTCTGATAGTAGAAAAATTAGCTAGTTGATGTTGATGTAGGTGGATGAGAATAGTGGTTAGTCTTGTTTGCTTTGGCTATAGTAATCGTCACCAGTCTTCAAATATACATAACAGCGGGACCACAGGCTTGGTCACTAACCCGTGAATAGCAAGGACGGACTATATTAAACAATAAATCCTCGTTAACAATTCTTCCAGCTGACGTCATAATATTCCTCTTGAAATCACAAACCTGATGAGACTAAATCAGGACTAAAAACAGACTCAAAAAGATATTGGCGCAATGCTCACTTACATATTCGTCGTAAGTGTCCTGGACAATGGGTGGAGCTGGTCGGTAGCCAGTTGCTGGGGGGGCTCCCCTGGTTCGTTGCACCCCCCTCCCCCTGGCAGACGGTGTGCGGCTTGGCGGAGCTCCTCTGGGTGCCGCTCCCCTGGGCATTGCCGCATGCAAAGGGGGTACTCCTCCTCGACTCCTGACGCGGCACACGAACACCAGCTTTAGCAAACTGATTTTTGCATTACAGAGCACAACGTGGTCAACTACTTAAGGAAAATGGATGTGTGTGTGTGTTGTGTGACAATCCCGCCAAAGCATTTAAGTATACTGTTACACGAATACTATTGTATATCATCCATATATGATGTCAACTACAATCACAGCCATTATGATAAGATGCTTTAATTTACTATGTTTGAAAGAAGGCTGGCTGCCTTACTCCAACTTGCCTCAGCCTACTTCCAATCTTCGCCGCTCAAATACATATTCAGTGAAATATTGAAGAGGCCTTGACATTTGGACCAGGACAGTCATCTCAATGAATTGACACAAAACGTTGCATCTGCTGTATGTTTGCAGTCAAAGGCAGAATGAGCTTGCGGTTTGTTAAAAATGTTGGGAGAGCTTCTATCACATCAGCTAGGTTTCCTTTAAGAGCAGTCAAAATGATGTGAAGCAACAGCAAAAACCCACAGAAGGTTCCTCTGAGGGTCATTTGCTTTCTATACTTTCCATTCCACGTGTGCAGTGCATCGGTGAAATCTCAGTTTCTTTAGACTATTGGGGACAGTGGGAGAACAGGCTGACGCTGAGGAGGTTGAAGAGTCAGGTCGAGGGGCAAGCTTTTTCTCGAACATACTTTTTTTTAATCCGCGCCCCCTGAATCCAAAGCAAAAAAAAAACAAACAAAAAAACTTCCACTGTAAATACAAAGCATCTTGCCGTAGGAAACTGCACCCAATCTCTATCTTGTATATTGTGTTTATTATACCAAAATTGTGCACAGTAGGTGCTAATTACATTTTAAATTAAATCCTAGCAAATTATATCCAAATTCAGAGCAATGTAAACAACCTATCTGTGTGTCCTTGGATGTGTCGCTTTCCTTTTATTGAAAAAAAAACAAAACAACAACAAATACACACTTTGTGGGGTTTTCTTCAAAGCGCTCAAAATCTTAGAATGCCCAACAGTATTTTTATTTTGTGTGAAGTCTCAAAGGAGCTGGGACTCTGGAAGCTCAGAGGGATGGCAGAGAAGAAAGCAGACCCCTGAAGATCACTTGCATATAAAGGCTTTTATGCTAATGTTTTCATTGCAAAAGTGTAAGTGATTATAAGATTAAATATCCTGATAGCCCTGCCATACGTGAATATTTCTACATGAGAACGGGAAAAAAACATTCAAAAGTATTTGCGTCAATACATTTCAAAGGACATCTTTTGGATTCGTCTCTAATTTGAACTTGTACCAATACACTATAACTTACTTTGATTAGTAGAGTATATTTAATACTGTAGATGCCATCTCTTTTTCTACATGTAATGGAAATTTACTAGGACAGACTGCTGAATATGATCTGGTAATAATGTTTGTCTTTCGACTTTGTGAAGTACTGGGTTCTATTCTATTCTATTTGATCTATTTTATCATAGATTGGCAAGCGATTGCTCCACAATGTTGCGTGCATCCATGTTTATGGTCCATGGACCTATGCCACTTATGTTTCATCCAGTCTGCCTTATTCTTGCTATGTGGCTGCATTTTCCCATAACATTAAGTTGTATTTATATTTAAACTCCACTTTTAATTGAGATATATATACAGTTTTTTCCCCCATACTCGATCAAGAAAATGTCAAATGTTCATCCCAAGGTGTTGCCCAGTTTATGTGCAACACATCCATATGTTTTGATGCAAATTACTTATTGTACTGTAAAGCAGAACTAAACGTTGGTAAGTGTCCTGCAGCTTTAAATGACACCATTAACTGTGAAAGTGCGACAAGATGCTATGTGGCATCCAATTACAGGAAAATGCCATCTCAGTCGGTTCTTAACAGTAAATGAACCCACTTGCGCAAACACACACACACACGCACACACACACACACATATATATAAAAATAATTTGAATGAGGCTACCTGGGAGGTCCTGGAACAGGTGTCCCTCTTGCACGGGGGGTTGACTTGCCCCTGACTGCTGGCACCTTAGCATCCTCCGAGCCTCCATTCAGGTATGTGAGCTCCTGCAGCTGGGCCTGTCTGATCTCATCGTTGTAATCCTGCACACACACACACGCGCACACACACACACATAAGTATAAAAAAATAGACTATAAATAAAAATAGATGCTTTCAATTACACTGTATTAAATTACTGAGGTTATCTCTTGGGCTACAGCACCAGGAACATCTAATTAATGTACTTTACAGTGCTGCTGTTCATGAAAAAAAAAAAAAAACAGACCTCCATTTGCCTTTTCATGCAACTAGATAACTGCGCTGGAATACATTCACAAAAGCATTTAAGTTTGTATTTTGACATGTATCTTATGTATCGATGTATTCCATGGTACCCGTGAGCAGGGGTGTTTTTGGCCGGTTGGTTGGGTTGGGAGTGGGTAGGGTGGGGGGGTGCTGCAGATAATTAATGAGATGTAAATCAGTATAGCTGAGAGCATTGCAGAGATCATCTATAATAAATAGCGGGAGAGTAAATAAACTCAGTGCAGCACGCGGCTACCTTGGAGGATAAGGTTCTGAGAACATCCCCCCCTTAATGTGTGTGTAAGCGTGTGATAGTGGGGACTTGATTTAAAAAAGATCCTTGTTCCGTTGAGGACATTTTTCATTGTGAGGACGTGTGTGTGTGTGTGTGTGTGTGTAACATACTGGTATAAGAAACTTCTTGATCTCCTCTAGGGCGTGACCCATCCTGGCGTAGGCCTCAGCCGGCGGGGCAAACACCTCGATGAGGACGTGCAGGTCTTCGTTCAGGTGCTGGTATTTGGTCTCGCCACTCTGGCGCAGCTCCTCTTCCTGACGAGGTGAAAACATTTGCGCTAAATGGGATGCCAGTTAGCTGTCAGCTTGCGCGATTGGCCCAGATTTCGCATTACGGTAACAGAATGATGCTTTATTGGAAGAAATATGTCTTGGGGGCTCTGGTAAATGTTCATCCTTAAAATTATTTAGACTGCAGCTGTCAGTTACGTCTGGTCGCTTTTGTCCTGTCAGTCACAGCTGCTACTTCCTCAAATGAGACTTTGCTCGACTTTTTTGTAGCTTCTAATCTTTGGTTCCATTCCTTTTTGAATATTGATTCAAAAGGTTTGGCTACAAAGTGAATTATTAATGAAAAAAAAAAACTCAACTATAGAATATCAGAATCAGAATCATCTTTATTTGCCAAGTATGTCCAAAAATCACACAAGGAATTTGTCTCCGGTAGTTGGAGCCGCTCTAGTACGACAACAGACAGTCAATTTACAGAACACTTTGGAGACAGAAAGACATTGACAAAAAAAAAATTAAAAAAAAAACAGTCACTGAGCAGTAAAGGGTTGCTAGTTATCTGGTAATGCCAGTACATTTTTTTTTTTTTTTTGGACAATTGTGCAAAAAGAAACATTGCATCTTCTGTTGGGAGTGGGTTTTAAATATGGCACCAATAAGTAATGTTGAACTGAATACGTTAGTGTTAGTATCCAACGCATGTGTGTTAACAAATGCATACTCAGCAGTCTCAATAACATATTTAATATGTATATGTATTTACACCTCTTTTTTTTAATATTACAAAAAAAATCAAGGCATATATTTAGTCAAAATACCCCAGTGATTAAAAAATGACACTTTTAACCAACTTTTTTTAGCCTGAAACAAGCCTGTTTGACAACAGTCTCATGCAAATAAACCACTGCTCACCCCGCCCCCCTCTACTGCGAGGCCAATGGAGACTACAGCATTTATCACCATGACGACTGGGGATGCAGTTCAATGTCCGTGACGAAGCAAGTGGCTGCTACTTTTCTCAAGAAAAAAGCGAGCCGATAAAGATAGGAAAAACACTGTATTTCACACAAATACCAATCTAAGTTTTTGTATATAAGCAATTAAAAAGTAAATTTTCTGCTATATGTCCCCTTTAAGAAACTGTGAGAATTTGTTTGCCGGAGGTTCATGTAAACCAATTTGGGCCTTGATCAATTTGTCAGTTCAGACAGCGTAGCGGTGAGTTGGAAAAGTCATGTTTTATATATAAGTCTGTTAAGAACATATGCTGGATTCCATTTTGTTTCACGTCACTTTTCCTTCCATCCACCTAGAGAGTAAAAATGCTTCCAGGGGATTACTTGAGCTTTAATCCCTCCACAACTTCATTTTTGATCATCTGCCACCACAGAAGTTAAAAACCTCCATGTTGAAGTTTTTAAACGGTTTTAAGCACACTACAAAAAAAAGAGACCCTACCAAGCCCACAAATAGAGCAGCTGCACCTTGCTCAGGAGTGTGATGGGAAATGACGGCACGTAAACAGCGGCGTGCTGTGGACCACTTAGGCCCCGACAGAAGCGGCCCAGGATAATGTTGATGGCGCGAAATAGGACAACAAAACCAAATCCGATAACATCCCACAATGAAACAACAGGTTCAGTGTCCCACATTTTCCCTTATCCACTAAAAGAGGGTTCGCGGGGTCTTTCCTATAGACGCTACTTACTCTTTTCGTCCTCCCTCCTCAGCGCCACATGACCCAGTGCCTCTGATGGCACCTAATTATAAATAACCTTCTTTTAAGAGTGCCTGTGGTATGTTAATGATATGATAATTAACTCCATAAAGCTGGGCTTTTACCGAGCAGCCTGTGTCGAATGTGTAAGCAAGGGTGCGAGGAGAGATGCAGATCTGTCGCTGCTTTTCCCTTTCATGTGTTGGAATATTTGCATTGGGAAAAAAAATAAAATAAAAAAAAGCTTGGAAAAACAATCATTGTAGTCTTAAAAAGATGAGTCAGTGTAATGATAGCATGAGTCATTTGGGCACATTTGCTTTAAAATATAAAGCAATGGTGGGGAAACTATACAGCCTGTGACATTTTAAGAACAGATAAAACCTCAAAGGAGCAGTTATTAAAAAAAACAAAAAACATTTAAACCACATGACCCCTAATGTACTGTAAAATACAGTCTTCAACTTCATACCTTGTATTCAATACGTTGCTCTTATATCTAGTGGAAATCTCATTCCGGAGTGATATCTAAGTCTACATGCATGAATCCACCATCTGCATATGATATTATAAAAGATTCCAGAGCCATGGAGGCCACACTATCAGCGCTGATAAGCGGCATCCATGATCCAGCCGCGTCCGACAGCAGCTAAGCGGCTGACAGCGACAGATTACAGCTGTCTGTTTCTCACATCTATTGGTGGTATCTTCCTTTTTTCTTTTTTTCCTCCCAACAAATCTTCTTAGAAATTGCGGTTCACCCTGGAAACACAGGGTGGACGCTGGAGGGAAGGGAATAACTGAGCTAAATCCACTTTCAAATTAAATATTGAAGGAAAGGGACTCTGGGAAAAAAAATAGGACGGATTATATTGTGCTGCCAGCTCAGCATCAGGTGAGGAATCATGATCGAACTACAGCATCAAAAATTTACTGAGAAGGTAAATGCATCTATTTCTTTGAAAAGTAAAAAACTGGTTGGTTGGTACAATTACCCGTAATAAACCAATCCCCGGCGGCACGGTGGCCGACTGGTTAGAGCGTCAGCCTCACACTTCTGAGGACCCGGGTTCAATCCCCGATCCCACCTGTGTGGAGTTTGCATGTTCTCCCCGTGCCTGCGTGGGCTTACTCCGGGCACTCCGGTTTCCTCCCACGTCCCAAAAACATGCATTAATTGGAGACTCTAAATTGCCCGTAGGTGTGACTGTGAGTTCGAATGGTTGTTTGTTTGTATGTGTCCTGCGATTGGCTGGCAACCAGTTCAGGGTGTACCCCGCCTCCTGCCCGATGATAGCTGGGATAGGCTCCAGCACGCCCGCGACCCTAGTGAGGAGAAGCGGCTCAGAAAATGGATGGATGGAAACCAATCCCCCTTTGACGTCACACATTCTTCCAGGTGGCAAATGGGGAATCATTCATTGAGGCATCACTAGAAAACAAACCCTTACATGTCATTTGACCAATGCAGGGCAATTAAAAAAAAACTGGGGAAGTGGCTTGAATGGTGATTTTAGCCTTTTTCTCTACTGCTGGAATTTTTATGTGTGAAGTACCAGCCGAAAAGAAGACGTTACATGAGGTAAACTGCTTGTCTAAAAAAAGAAATGTACAAAGAGCTTAAGTACAAGAGAAAGCGACACTGTGGAGATGGTCTGGCGTGGGTTTGGCAGAGTGGACTTTGATGCTGCCCACCATGGGCTGCAGCAAAACGTTTTACTAAACGGAAGGTGCACAACTGAAAATTCTGACTAGTGGCAGTACTGTAAAAAATACATATAGAACTAACGCGGAAATCATTTTGTATGCATAAATGTTAGTAACCAAATTGTTAGTAAGTAGTATTGCATCAGTATACAGCCCAGACACTTCTCATTATATATTTTTGTTAGTAGTCACTTTACTGAATATTAAGATGATCAGAGAGTGTTATATCGAGACAACACTGACCAGTTTTATTCTACGCACATTAGCATATACATTTATTAAATTTACGATCAGGTTTTTTCACGGAATTTGTATAACAGTTGTATTTACCTCCACTAAAAACAAACGTGAGATGAGCGGTATTGCAATTTGTTGGTTAGTTAGCAGGGTGTGACAAAAAATACAATGCATTACAACAAACGATACATGATAAACTATTTTCGCCATCTGATTCACTATGGCGTCAATAAATCCATCATTCCTCCAGAGTAAAAGATTTGATTACTCATTGATTTTGCAACGCTGTATGTCCATTAAGCAGGAAAGTAGTCTGCAATCAAGACGTCTTGATCATTAGTAGTTAGTCTCCAAGTCTCGTCCTTAGAAAGTTTATTTAACGAAACGTACAGTACTAGCATTTGGAATTACTGTACTTACATTTGCCTCAATTTAGTTGACTGGTCAATAAAGTAACCAATCTATTTTCTGTTACGATGGCATTCATGACAACATGCGGCATTCAGCAGCACTCCTTTGTCTTTTCTGCAATTTTTTTTTAAGTTATCGGTGGCATAAATAGAAGCAATAATTTCTTGGTTTACCTCCTGTGATGTGTTCCATCACAAATTAATTAAAACACTTTGTGGTGCTGCATGAGGTCTTTTTTTATGACAGATGGTCTAATACATTTCTTCATCACTGTAAAGTATGCTATTATTTTAAAAAGAAACACAACAGTCAAAATAAAAAGACAAAACCAAAAAAGGATACACCCTGACAATTAAAATAAGAATTCAATCACACTGGACTCGCTGTAAGTGAAGCATAGTAAATTAATTTTACGGTCTATGTGGGGATTGTGAGAGAAAGTCCCAGGGAGGAGAATGGATGAGTTAATTACGCCGCTAACAAGAGGGGGGCCGCGCAACACAGATGCCTTTCCATCATCGCGCCCTGACAGCGGCAGGATAGCTGAGGTGCCATAACGAGGCGGACAGACTCGGATCCCGACAGCTCGGTGCCTTTCAACCCTTCTACACTGACATTATTGTCAATACAAGAGCAGCAAATATTAGAGCAATTATCCCGGTGCTTTACAGTGTCTCGGGGAAACACGGCGAGCAGTGTACACTTTTATCTTCTCAATAGACTGCCAGATTCGTGATTTGTGCAATGACATTTCCATCCTCCGCAGGGTGGAAACTTTCCCACCCAAAGTACAGCTCGGAGGCAAAATGCAATGTGTTTTACCAACATATAAATATAATAATAATATAAATAGAAGCATCAGAGCGTGGCTGGGAGCGTCTGCAGGAGCGAGGCGGCTGTATTTTTACTCCCTCTTCAAAGAACCTTTGGGTGTTTTGCCTGTACAGTGGCCTGACTTCCACATTCACAGTATCAGGAATTCCAAGTCCTGAAAACTACAATGACAGATTCTGTCGAACTCAAAACCAGAAAAGTCAGCAAAAGGCTGAAGACAGGAGCAACTCTCTCTCCTTTAATAAAAGAGGGAAGCCACTACAAGCTGTGCCAAGCTGCTTGGTCTTAAATCGCACAGAGGGCATGTGCAGACAGGTGCGGGTGCTCGGGTCAGCACATGTCCGTGACGGATCTCTTCTGGACCGTCTGTGACTATTGATCATCATAATCAAAAAGAATGGGCTGTATGATAACAATAATCATTGCTGCCGACAAATCACAGACGCCGACGAGCCGAGTCGATTTATCCACCGCTAACAAAGTCTGCAATCAATCCTGCTCCTTCTGAGTTGCTGTTGGAGTCATTTATATCCTTTCTTTAAACACCTACATAATCATTGATAAATAGGCCTTGTTAAGAGGCATTTTGCTTTCAATTTCTCCTTTTCATACAATGCATGCCTTTTAGTCCTAAGAAATGCATAATTAGGCTTTCTTCTCATCCTTTGACAGTTGACACAATCACATCATTTGATTTCACAATGTGCATTAGTGTCCGTTTAAATAAAAATTTAATAGGATAATGCACAAAAACATCAGCAATTTATCTCATTTAAACGGACTATAAGCAGAATCAAGAAAGAAGAAAATCACATATAGTGAGCCCATGTTTATTGTAGTGGATATGTTCCAGAACCACCCAAATAGGTGAAAGTCCACAATATTTTTTCATTTAGTTTTACCCCTTTAAATAAATCTAAATGTATTAAAACAGACTTTTTAAACATTGTATATGTATTTGAACACACAAAAAAATTGCAAGCAAGCCCTTTCCTCGGCTGCTTCCTTATACTTTCCCACATGCGAGGACATCACAAAGTTCTGTGATACAGTAGGGATTTAGGCGATAGATAAGTAGAGATAGTTCCAAAAAAAAAAAGAAAAAAAGAAAAAAAAATATTCAACATAGCAAGCATAGGAGAACTGCAAAATAGTGGGGGAACATTGTATTGAACTAAAACAAAACAATATTTTGCATACTATATCAGGCCACACTTCCTCCCAATATTCACAAATTTTAACTTTGCTGACTTGAGTGATGCTGAAGCTATTGGTGTGATCAACTAAAAAAAATCGATGAATCTGTATCGGTCTATCATGGTGAAGAAGGAGCTGATCCAAAAGGTGCACCTCTGAATTTACCGGTCGATCTACAATATCTTCCTACCCTCACCTATGGTCATGAGCTGTCTGTCGTGACCGAAAGAACAAGATCGCGGACACAAGCAGCGGAAATGAGTTTCCTCCGCACGGTGTCCGGGCTCTCCCTTAGAGATAGGGAAGCTCGGTCATCCGGGAGGGGCTCAGAGTCATGCCGCAGATCCTCCGCATTGAGGTGGCTCGGGCATCTGTTTAGGATGCCCCCTGGACGCCTCACTTGTGTAATGGGCACGTCCCACCAGGAAGAGGCCCCGGGGACGACCCAGGACACGCCGGAGAGACTACATCGCCCGGCTGGCCGGGGAGTGCCTCGGGATCACGCCGGAAGAGCTGGACGAAGTGAGCGGGGAGAGGGAGGTTTGAGCTTCCCTGCTTCAGCTGCTGCTCCCGTGGCCCGACTCCAGATAAACAGAAGAAAATGGATGGAAATGGACGGATGGATAATTTGTGCTATGCGTAGAGAGACCAAAACTGCAATTATATTTTCAAATGGGAATTGGTCACATATCAAGAATCCTTTTATTCTGACATGAGTGGGTTTATCTTAAAGGGTAAAGAGAAGAGTTGAGTTACCTTGTCTTTGTCTCTCATGGACCCTTTGCCCAGAATGGACATCTTTGTGAGGGTGTCCTCCTGTAGCCTCTTTAACGAGTTCCCACGTGGCCCGAGAAGTTTGCCGACAAAGTTAAACTGCGGGAAAGAGAAAACAGAGAGTCGGGGGATCAATCAAGTCACTGTTTGCTCAAGATAAAGCACAAAGACGTCAGCATCAATTTGACGTAGCTTTAACCTGCATAAGCTTTTCACTAAAGCTAATAAAACCTTTTCTTTCCTTCTTTGGTGGGATCAATATGGATGGTAAATCAACCGCATCTTCTCACAAATAGTTGTTTACTGAATTATACTCTTTAGATTCTGAATGTTAAGTAACTACCCTAACTAAAACCCAAATGCTCTGCCAATGCTATGCCAAGCAGCGCTACTTTCAGAAACCCATCAAAGCAAGAATAATCTTAACAAGGGAAAAACCCACTTCCACTCGCAGTTGGGGATGGTCAAAGTAAGACAAAAGGTGGCCAAAGCCTTTCTGCCTTATTCCACATTTCCTTCGCCGGTGACATATACCGCCGTCTCCTGTAACCGTCAAAGTCATCAATTAGCTGGCGGGAGGTAACACCTCACCTCACTCTTTCCTCTGTGTGCCTTTTGTTCACTGAGGTTATTCAGCAGCGCCTACCAATTCCTGGCTGCTGCTTTTGAGAGGAGGGCTTCAGTTCTAGTACAGTTACATGTGGTTAGGTTTTGTTTTTTTCCCCCCAGTTCCAGCAAGGTTAGTGTTTTTGATCC
Organism: Phyllopteryx taeniolatus; assembly: GCF_024500385.1. NCBI lineage: Eukaryota > Metazoa > Chordata > Actinopteri > Syngnathiformes > Syngnathidae > Phyllopteryx > Phyllopteryx taeniolatus. Next base: position 7,425,545 of record NC_084522.1, on the reverse strand, counting down.
ATTGTATGTTTCTCAAAATGTCTAGAATGAAAGCAATTTCTGTGAATGCGAAATTCACACATACATGGTGGGCTAGATTGCAGTGTACACCCACAGCGCTAATTTCAACCTAACACTGGCAAAATAGGGTAAGTGGCCTCCTGCGATATGGAGTGATTCTGTTGAATTCTTGATTGATGGATATTGTCGCTGTCCCGTAATAACCTTGCATCGCCATTTTACAGCCATTAGGACTTTTCAACATACTGAGATTCCCTCACCTATCCTGCCGGCTTTCCTCACTGTTTGGGAACGATGGGGGGGATGCTAGGCGCTAAGCTAACTTGCTCCAGACGAGGTGCAGCTATCTAACTGTTGCGGCTAAATACTGTCCTGCAATGGCTCTTCAACCGTAAGTCACTAATTCCTACCTCTATGGCAGCGAATAAGATACACGTCTGACAAGTATCATTATCACTAAAGGTGGATTAGGAGTAGCTGCATGTGACACACCGAGCAAGAAAACATAACAGGGGAAGAGAGAAGGCTTGCTAACTGTTAAGCTAATGTGAAATATAGAGCTGCGAAACACCAGAATAAATGCATAGGTGTTACTGTTACACTATTAACAGAAGTCTGAACTACATTACAGTGGAGAGTAACCAACTATGAACAGCAAATTAGCATGTAAATTTAGTCTTGAGATAATAATACAACAGCTACACAGTGAGCACACATGACACATTCAGAAACCAGAAAAGAAGCAGTACATTACCGTATACGTCTGTCAGAAGGATTATTGTATATTAAATATCTAAAGGTATAATCAGCAATGCTGTTTATGTTTGTTTGAACTATTTTGCACCATAGAGTACAGAAATTTAATTTGAGACTTTGAGATCTGCAGACTTCTATGTGCTTTATGGGGAATGTGTTTAGTCTGCACATGATACTGTATCTGCTGGAATATTATGAATTATGAAATGAATATTATGAATTATGAAATATTGAATATTATGCTTAAAAGACGACCACAGTAAACACAACAGATGTTTTTTTTCTTCTTTTTTTTATTTTTATTTTTTTATTATTCCAGCAGGGAGAGGGAGCCAGGAAATGTTTTGAATGTGCTGAGTTTAACCAATACCCTGCACATTCATCATCCTCCACATGGATACAGCCTTGATCACTGAGCTATTGTACTATGGAACAATGACTTGCAGCGAAAGTTGTAATTTAGCACACCTTCACTCTTCTGAAACATCCGACATGGTGTCAAGCTAAGGGGTGATCGTGATAGATAGAAAAGGATTCAGGGGGATACAATGAGGGAAAAACACCTTCATTCCATAAATTACGGTAAACTCCACTGGTGAAAGGGATCTTCACATTTTCTAATTATGGTGCACTGGTGATATCAGCAATGTTTTTAAGTTCATGAAAAAAAAAAAGACATTTACAGAATTTTCCTCTGATTTTCCTTGAAAGGTTTGGTGCATTGATCCTTTAGGCAGAGCCCTTACCATAACCTTTTTTTTAATAGTATGTTTTAATTATGGTGGGTGTGCATTAAATTCATATAATCTCCAGAAGGCTTTTACTTATGTTATATTAATGTATGACAAAATGCTTATATTGATTGACACCTCCACAGAGGTGTAAATGAACAATATGCCCATTTATAAAATGTACTCAACATGTCCGTTATTAAATTGTGAATGTGTATGTGGAGTGTCCAGTGGGTGTACTGTATATGCAATTTCCTTGGTGCATTAAGACATACTCAAGGTAAAACCACACAACACCAGCCAATATGTTTTGACAGTAATACCATTTCTCATGTAGAAACGATCCAAATATAGGAGTTTTCTAAAAAAATAAATCCCCTTACTGGTTATCATCTACAAAAATCTGTCCTGTGACTAATGCTCCGGGGGTTTGCTAATGCTTTCGGTATCATGAGGGATTATGTGACCCGTCTGGACTCGTATGATGTCTTTGCGCTATGGGAGAGGATTGTGATGCTATGTTGGGAAACGGTCGCTATGAAACAGGATGTGTGTGAAATTACAAGAACCTCCACTTTCTTTTAACACACGCAGACCACAAATATAAGAGTATGGAGGGAAGGTATTATTTATAACCATCAACTTGAAACAGGCTAAAGAATGGCAAAGAACGTGTGGTGGTTTGGGGGGGGTACTTTGTGGATACGCAGCTGAGATCTTTTCATCAATCACTGAATGTATTGCTACTCGGCCAGGCGTTCAAAGAGAGCCAGAGCAGAGTCGTTGTGCTGAGGACAGCGGGACAGGAAGAAAAGTCTAGGGATAAATCACGTGTTTCTCCAGGCAGGGAAGAACACCACAGTGCTGGAAATAAACCGGTGGGACTCTGTACGCCCTGCTAATGGGTACAGTGCTGAAACAAAAGGATCTGAACTGAAACAAATCGACCATGTCATTCTTCCTGAGTTTGGAGCTTCATAAAATAGTGCCTACTAGTAAAAGGCTCTGTTGCGATCAGACAACCAAATGTTGTATTCTTAAAATTGTTTGTCTGAACCTCTTTGTGTTTTTCTTCACACTGTTGTCCTTGAAACAACCATAACGACCATCAACTGGGGTTGAGATCTTGATTGACTGAGGAGATCAATTCAGGCACCGCAGCAACATAGAGGAAATTGAACCAAGAACCATTAACGACGACAGCAACAGATTCCAAGAAGTAAAACTATCCATTCATGTTCTTGTTTCAAGATAATTGATGTCCGCGCCAAAATAATTCGAGGCGAATATGTTGCGTCTTGTGCCAGCCTAAAAACCACCAGCCTCTGGCGTTCCCAAATTCTCCTTCAAATCTGAAAAAACACATACAATCAAGGTGTATTTTTTTCCATTAGCTAATTTTGCCTTTTTTGTTAGTCGCTTCATAATGCTAGCAAAGCTATGGGAACACATTGTTTACTCTAAAGTCTACTAATACTACTCTAAAGTCGAGTGGATGAGTTGAATCCGTACTTTTAACTTTACCAGTCTTTTTTTTACACAAATATCTACTCCTACTTAAGTACAGAGTTTGAGTACTTTTGCCACTTACAGGCCTTACTTTCATGTTAATATCGAGAACAGTCAAAGACTGTCACTACACTGGACAGCAAAGACCACCTTTTGGACAGGGGAGAATCTCTCTCTCGCTCTCACACATACACACACACACGCACACGCTCACGCTCACACGCTCCGAAAAAGTCATTTGGAAAGGGTTGCGCCACCTCAATGCCAAAGCCGAAAGGTGATGCTCAGCAGCGCAAACGAGGAAAAACATAAAAATAAAAAAAACACAACAACAATTCAATTCAGATGAATGACTTTTGCCATCGCTACCTTCCAAATAGAACAAATTGAATTTGTCTTTGCCCTGTGGCTTGTTGGAGCTCTAAACAGCGTATCAGTGGCTCAACTTATCAAATATGTCAAAGAAAATGCATTAAGCTGTGAAGCTAGACTCAATACGTGGAAAACACAAGCTTCTGTGCTAACCATTACTTTGCCCAATTATGTGAAGCTCTTCTTGGGTGTACATCTTATTTACTGTGGAAGTAATGATCTGAATCTTAATGATAGTCACTACCTAGGATGTAAACAAATTCTGAGCACGGTTATGAGGATGTTGCCTGAGCAGTCAGTCCAGAGTCCGGAGTATATTATCGTAATAAGATTATAATACAATGAACCCTCACGACACTCAAATTCACACTGATGGACTTTAGAATCTTCAATTAACCTAACACGACCATTCATTGGCCAATAGAAAGTGTGGCTTCACCTCAGATTCCAATTTTCAAATGTTCTATTGTGAGGCCTTTGTATGCCCCTTTTGGTTTGTTACAGTGAACCGAAATATCTTGTTTGCGAAAAATGCCTCTAGGAACAGCCAAAATGGCTTTTATTTACCACGTGTAAGTAGAAATCCATCACAAGAGGCCAGAACATTAAATCTGCTGTGAGATAATTCTCCTCAATCATATATTCATAAATATTCATAGACATATGAATATGGGGCGAGACATCAAAGTGGCATTGATCAAGGTCAGTGTAATAGAGCTGTAGGATGTATGTGTGTGTGTGTGTGTGTGTGTGTGTGCGTGCGTGTGTATGTGTGTGTGTGTGTGTGTGTGCGCGTGTGTGTGACAGAAAGGAAATAGGAGAAACGACTCTTTAACACAGTTATACTTGCTAAGATGTCTTCTTGATAGATTACATCTAACAACATTCAACAATACAACAATAACCACAAAAACATCAAGGAGGTATTGTGAGGAATTGAGAACCAAACTCGAGCAGGTTGCATGATCTATAAATAAATGTTGTGCATGGCGCGCATTCATTGTCTCGACTTACTTTAGGAAACTGCTTGACTGGTATCAAAACTTTCTGTCCCAGTTTCATGTTTTTGTTGATGACGACGTCGATGAACTTCTCCTCCTCCTTGCCCTCATCTTTCTGAATCTTGTCAATTTCTGAAAAACAGGAGAGAAGTGATCAGTGGGTGAGAGAGCGGGTAAGCGACACATTGACAGGTCTGAATATGAAGGGGGGGGGGGGGGAATAGTTACAAATCATTTGTACGGAAGCAGTATCTGAATAATTTATGTTCTCCCCGTGCTTGAGTGGGTTTTTCCCGGCTACTCCAGCTTCCTCCCACCTTCCAAAAACAGTGTTAGGTGCATTGAATACTTTAAATTGTCCATAGGTGAGAATGGAGGGGGAATGATTGTTTGTCTGTAAGTGCCATGTCGCGGCAGTGTACTGAGCCTTTTGTCCAAAGTCAGCTATCATTAGGGGTGGGTCGTTACAGGTAATTTTTGGGGTCTTGAAAATAACTCCCCAAAATGTAATCAGTCACACGACCTGGAAAGTGGTAAAAAAAAAGCCCCTAACGCAAATTTCAACAATAGAGACAGAATTCAGCAGATCTGTATATGGTAACATGATGCATGAAAAAGTCTCAAGGACACATGCTCAAAACTGAACAGGAAGTCCGCTGTTTTGGTTTGAAGCAGCCATTTTGGCTGAATTCCGGGACTAGTACTTTGATGAACTTGAAGTTGCCCAAATGAGCCCAAAATTGAAAGCAGGTATATTATACTGATGGGCGGTGCTAAATTGCCAAGCATTTTGCCCTACACCATTCGATTTGGGCAGAGTACAGCATCAAAGTTTGAACATTTTGAGGAGTTTCTACAATTGCTGCCTGCAGGTTCCATTATTTAATGTATTATTTAATGTACTGAAATTATTTTCTACTAACTGTAATTATTACTTGTAGGGATTGTTACTTGAATAACCTTTGTAGCCATACAACCCCACTCCATAAAAAACAATTAAAATTATTATTTGTATTATTCATCATTACTATTCCTAGTCATTGACCTTTAAATTCTGCATTTCACATTGAGTGAAGATGGAGCAAATTAGCACCTGTGGAACAATCTTCTCTTCATCGCGTGGTTCATGAAAGGTCATAAAAAAAAATGTAAAAACACTTTCACTGTAATAATTTGCAATAGTGCAAAGCACATATCCAATTTGCGTCTATTTAAAACAAAGTTCTCCTAGGGAAGTTAGAATCACTGTGAGGGAGCTGCGGCTTTACAGGTTGTTGAAAATACAAGCTCTATAAAAGATCATCAAAGTGAAATTTGGGTCCCGTCACTCATGCATGTGTTGGCACTCTAAACCTTATTTCCTTTTCATTTGAGCTGATATTAATTTACTTGGACAGACTTTTACGGGGTTTCTTCCATGTACTCAGTGGGGGTGGACACTAAAGCTTGCACTTACAAGCTATAGCAAAAAAAAAAGAAAAAACAAAGTTGCTCCCGACACCTTTTCTTGTAGCCGCGGTAGACAGTGATGTATTTACAGTCGTAACCTTGAACACTTAATCAGATGGATAACAGCAGCCTTTCAGTGCTGGTAAAATTATTTTGCAGAAAGGCCAACTTGTGAATGCTGAGAGGCAACAAGAAAAAAAGGAAAAAAAAAAAAAAAAAAAAAAAACTCCTCGCAAGGCAAGGGAAAGGGTGAGACAGAGGGCAAACTCCATCTCAGATTTGTTTCTTGTAATACAAACACTCACATTCACACCTACAGGCAATTTAGAGTCTTCAATCAACCTACCACACATGTTTTTGGGATGTGAGAGGAAACCGGAGTTCCTGGAGAAAACTCACCCAGGCAAGGGGAGAACAAACTCCACACAGGCGGGGTCGGGATTCGAACCCCGGTCCCCAGAACTGTGATGCAGATGTGCCAAACAGTCGTCCGCCGTGCGGTACACTTTCATTAGAGTAAACTGAATGACATAATAAAAATTATTATTATAAGTACTCGAATAATTGGTCAAAATCTGTAATGTTATCTTTTTTTCATAACGACTAGCATGAGAATGATGAAATCAAATGTTTTACATGTAGACAGATGAACTACATACACACATATTTTTCAATTACGCTAAGCCAAATAAGTGAAATTTTGAAGCAAAAAAGGGGCTTAGGCTTTATCGATAAAACTCCCTCTACATTAATATTGCAGGAAGTAATTCAAATTTTTTGATATGCCTTTTTTTTTTTTTTTAAACCAGGGATAAAGGATAATTGAGCTATCAGGGAGATAGAGATATCTTTGAGCCCCAGTTTATTCTGAGGGTGGAGCGAACGCACGCATTCTGATTAAGCAAAAAAAAAAAAAAAAAAAAAAAACCCCAACAACATTAATATTAATGTATCACCTAGCAACATGCCGAGAGAGATTCCTTCCTCTGTGAGGTGTTGCTCTCAAATCACTCGGGCTCTGATGAGTTGCTATTGGGATTGTTTAAGCTTCAATTTGGCCCAGTTTTGCTCGTCGAGCGAGAAAATTTGACATATTAAGGAGAAAGTCAGATTTCGCATTCGTATTGCCGCCTGGCAGGTGCAATTTGCAAACAAACTGCAGCTTCGGATGAGTCGCCAGCCAGTGGGTGCTAACAAACCGCACTTCTTTGGGGCAGAGATGTCGTTTAAAAAGTGAACTTCATCACCTCGGCGTCATTAACAGCTGTTCAGAAGGAGGAAATCCAAACGCTCACATGAGCATAATGCGCTGCATTTATTATTTTTTTTTCTTTAGGAGACTCTCCCACGACTGCAAATGGGTTGTGGGGTGCACGATTTTCTAATGTGGCCACATGAAGCACGACAAAGACCTTCAATGAATCAGCCTCTTGGAATGCTAAGTGGTGATACTACATTTAATAAAAGGTTATGAAATTGTCTCCATAGGGACCGATGAATAAATTTAAATGCAGTGGAACCTCTCAAGTCGAGTTAGAACCACAGTCAACGAAAAAAAAAAAAAAAAAGAATAAAGTCAATTTAACCAGCTTAAACTTGTGATGTCATTACTTTAGTGGTTCCACATAAATTATGAGAATAATAATGGAATACAGTAATTTATGAGATAAAAAGTAGACTGCAGAAAGACTGTAAAATAAATTAATTAATACATGACTGAAAATAATCATCTGCAAAGACTGAATAATGTAGTACTCAATTGTGGAGATATAGCGTTAAACCTTTTCAGTTTTCCTGATTTTTGGGGCATGACTAAAATGATGCCTAGTGACGCACTTTGGCTTGGGCTCCCCGACTATATAAAAACTTGAGCACCTTCGTTAGCATCAATGGTTAACTGGCGCAATTGCGAGTTCCTAAGGCCTCCAGCAACCATCTCAGCTGCCACAAGATATCGCCAAATCTGTGTATAAATAGGAATTGGTGTCAAGGAAGTGATAAATACAAGCTTTGTATGTTGGGGAGGAACAAAGTTTAGATATGGTTGTCACGGAGAATCTTCACCGCCTTTGCACTTACACGCAAAATCAAGTCACCTGTAAGACATTTATTTTTAAGGGTAATGTGGTAAGATGAATGTAGGCAATTATCAACATTATAAACTGGGGGGCCAATTTATATTTGTGAAGGAAAAGTTCACAGCCAGCCAATATAATGAGTCCGTATTCCTCAGGCTACTAACTGCAACAGTGCAGGTTAATCTTCAAGGGAAGTGTGACATCAGTTTGGAAGTCACACTTTGAATAAATACACACAAATACAAGTGTGAATAAACGCTCAAAAAGCATCAGGCGGCATGTAGTCCACATATGGCCTTCATTGTTGTTCAATGTAGCGGAACTGACTGGTGCTTTACAATTAGTTGCACATAAAAGAGTTTCATGGCATATGTTTTGTGCATTACTGGCTCAAGCCTGCGACAGGGTGGCGTTCATCTAACAGTGGTATTTATCTACGTGCGCTGCTTTCTGGCGATGTCTGCCTCGTGCGCAAAACCTTCCAGCGGGAATAAAGACATGCTGACAGGAGTTAGAGCAGCATTAATGATCTCTTTGGTCTAAAATAATAAGAAAAAGGTTTGACATTTCAATTAAGCAATGCAGCCATGGTGTTTTTTTGTTGTTGTTTTTTGCACAGCCTTTAAGGGTAAAGTGCTGTTACATATGTTACCTCCAGGCCATGTTCTTTCACTTCTAATCAAGCGGTGTGACAAAAGTGACACATTATTTTGTTGATGCTGTTGAGCCGCTTTATCAACGCAACGTGCATCTGTGGAAAAATAATTGAGTCAAACGTGGGAAGACAGTGAGTTGCACCCTGTGCACCGGAAATCGTCTCAGGCAGTAAAAAAGTCTCAAATGAAACGCGGCGCAGTTTATATGTTACACTTTCGTGCATCTGATGCTGACAGACTCATTAACTTGTTTTGCAATGGAGCAGAAATGTCGCATTTATTATTTATCTGCAGAAAAAGATATACCTTAGCACTTCACTCAAGGGAGGGGGAAAAAAAAACATACGCTCTCTGTACAAGCACAGACATAAGTATACTTTTTGAACCCAATTATAGGCATTATGATCCACTGGAAACAATATCTTGTCTTTTGTGTGCACCTTTTAAGTTTTAGACAAGTGATGGGCATAATAAATCCACAAGACTGTTGGTTCTATTGTTGGATTAATCGTATCTTGAAGAAATAGAAGCACAAAAGAGTGCACTACTTGGCTGTCACCAGCGGAGGAGCTGTTCGGCAGTCTCAAATGGTTCGCTAGCTTAAGAAGAACACAGCTATGCTATTTGTCTCACAAAATGGCATGTCTGATATCATGTTTGCTCTTCTAAACAAATTTAATCAAAGGGACTTTTTTTAAGAAAGGTGTATAATTTAGAAGAAACATGATGCATTATAATTAGTTGGGAAAGTGCGTATTTTGAGGATCACTTACATTTTTATTATTAACTACTGAATATCATGACACAAATTACAGATAATAACATTAACCATTGAACTTACGTACATTTCTGGTACAAACATAACATTTCTTAACTGTTCATATGACTTCATTATTAATTATTAAGCTTGAACCTCGGCCAAACAACAAAGAACTCGGTCTATATTCTGTACCACCTGGTGCAACTATGGAGCAAGACGAGCATGAATCCATAAAACAGTGCTCAGCATAAATGAGGTTGAAAGCTGCACACCGAGCGACGCGCCTGAACCCAACTGAGCTGTCGCACAGTGTGCGACGCTTGCTAACTGTTTTCATGAGACTGGAGTCGGCCACTGGGTTTGCATATAAGCTTTCACTCGCACAAAATAAAATACATTTTCAGGTTTTGAACGAGCAAGAGTCAAAACGGCCGCCGCACCACCCTCAAGCCATATAAATATAGTATATAAAGCATCAAATATTGTGCTTGACAACAATACTTACCTACTTATCTATATTTATAATTTCTAATGTGCCTGTAGAAGAAAAAGACAAGCTTGTAGCCAAAATGTACGAATGTGGTGCGTACCACCCTGGGTACATTCAAATGAATAGCAGTGACCGAGTCCGAAACTATTAAAATATCTGCACTCTCGCTTTTATTCTCGCACATGTTGACTCTCTTTAGAAACTCACTTCTTCTTTAACTATTCATCTTTTTTATGGTTTAATAAATGTGATAAATTACAACATACTGTATGTGCAGCATCAAATGCCCATACAGGCTCGCTGTTCAGGGCATCCAACAATTGCTAAATGTGCAGCGGGGAGTTGGTAACTCATTTTTATGCGATGGTCTGATCCGATCGGGTTCGACCGCATTATGCGACAGGCCTAAGGATGTTTTAGAACTATTCTACTCGTAGTGATGGCGAGTTAATATTCAGTTAAGCAGGGCAAATGTTCCAGTCTTAACATTGTTATATAGTTCCACATGCTATAAATACATTTATAAAATAAATACTTATTTAATACAAACACACATTACACTTATGAAACACTTTTTTTTTTTTTTTTAAACCTGCACCTGTTTTCACTCTCTCGCTCGCACAGTTCTCCAAATAAGAGGCCAAGCCTGCTGGCTTAAAGATGTAATCTGTCACTCCCAGTTGAAGTTTATTGTAAACACCAAAATGTCCAACCAAACCATTGAATTTCATGTAACAAAAGGGAAACTAATATATGCACAGTAAGTGAGGAAGGCAAATGTTTTAAAAGGAGTGAGGCCATACATTAGATCAATATGGAAAGATTATAGGGAATGCAAGCTGTAATAACCTCATTAATGCTACACTCAACTGTATTTGCATAAAACGATGCTTCCCCGTGTCTTAATAAATTAGGACAAATGAGCATTCATGTTTCTGTTGTTTGTTGGGATAGCGTGTGCCAAGGCTTCCAGGCAGTATGGTCAGTGCCAGACACAGTTTGCCTCGGACACGTCTCAAGAGTGCTGACAGTGTGACCACACGCATTTAGTGTAAATCACAGAGTCAAGGCTGTGACCCTCGAAAGAGAAACGCTACTAAAAAAAGAAACTCCTCAGCTCACTCCTGTGCTGAAATCTTAATTTCACTCCAACTCCTCCAATGCCTCGACAAGGTCAGGCTGGCAGCGGGAATTCGTCTCGCCCCCCTAATCTGGAGATTACATTCTGAGCGGCCGGGGAGGCGCTCCCTCCCTCTCTCGTTTTGCCTCCGTCTCTCTCTTGCAGCCCTGCCAGACTGGCTCTCGACTGCGAGGTAACGAGCCAAGACCCGCTTACAGTGTCGCGGTAATGTCCGCGGATTAAGACAGAGAGCCCCTTGAGTGGTGCCTCCTTCATTTCAGTCTGCGCCCTGTGAAGTGTCAGGGATACATCCAGCTAGTAATGGACACCATTCTCAGTCTTCTAATAGCGTATGTGCGTACAAACCTACAGTTCTTATTCGCTTCCAGTGCTTCCATTTTACGAACTTTTCGACTTCTCCTCCAAGGATGCCAGAATGGCTCCGGGCAACCCCCTTCCTATCGACATCACGTCATCAACTTCAGAGCCACGTTATTTGATCATCATTTCGATAGTTGCAGGGTGAATTCCTCTTGGCGCCTGTTCACTTGAAGACACACTTTCAGCGAATGGGATTATCTGAAAGTGTTCTCGACCTGCCAAAATCCTTGCGCTTCAACCACCAAATCATGAGAGGCAGCAAAGGATCATGGGAGGGAAGTCTGCAGCAAGTGCGCCTCTCCCAGTCCTCGAGGTGTGAAAGTAAAAGTTATGTTTCCAGGAATCCTAGAAATTATAAAGCCTACTATGTCTAAAACAGAATTGTTTTACTCCTTATGTTACATGCTGTTTATTACATGTAAGTCTAGTTTGAATTAACAAAAACAGCACTGAAACTAAACTTCGAAATGCTAAATGTGAAATTAGCTTGTTCCTCGGGCATCATAAATAGGTTAATGGTATTCCAACAGTCTCGATCCAAACACAGCATCATTAAGTATTCTGTTTCAAGACAAGAAATGAGCAAACTGTCCCCTCAACAGAGTCCTGCTGTACAACTGAGACTTTGTAGATTTGGAATTATAATCAGTTACTGGATTATTTGGCCGTTATTTTGTCGATTGTGTGGCATTGAGGCAAAATGGAATGTTGTTGTTGACTTCTGCTATGGCACTACTATTTCGGGCACCATCATTCTTATAAACCATTCAGAAATGCTTTCATCCCATTAGAAATGATAATATTTAAAATGTACTTTGTTTAACCAAGTGAGGCAATTGATAACAGTTTCTCATTGACAATGCCGACGAGGGTTAGGGGGCTTAGGGTTTAGGGTTCAGTGTCTTGCCCAAGGACATGTGTATCTATGTGAATTATTTTAATGGAAATTCACATAACCCCAGAAATGTTGGTTAACTGTTGAGTATATATTTTTCTTATCTTTTTGTAGAGAACTTACAATTGCCAGGCTAAGTTTTGCACTTAATTTTGCCTCAATTGGTTCAAGGCATGATTAATCAATTCCACACAGAAATGAGTCAAAATGAAAATGGTTCTTGAGTACGTAGATGTAGGGCAGCAATCACAGATTGCTTGAAGAGGTGAAAATAGTGGAATCCTTTGCATTTCACACCTTACATGTGATCGTATGTAGGTCTCCAAGTCACTCAAGTGCACTTACCTAGGACATACTGTTTACTCTCCAAAACCAACAAAGTAGTGCCTGGAGTCTATTAGGAAACTATTATGCTTATTATTATTTTTTAAAAGTTGCAGTGTAAACTCAATGAGAAAATGCAGAGCCATACTACACAAGCGGCCTGTGGTGACGAATCACTGTCTCTTTTAAGCACAGCACCGTCGAGCCTCGACTGCTTTGTCTTCATTAGGCTATCAGCACACCACTGTGTTCAACAAAACAGCAAGGCCAGAAGATGCTAAAGTTCTGGATGGGTGGGGAGCGAGGTTTAGAAAGAATGAAGCCCCAAATATTTTTAATAATAAATCATCCAAACTGTGTTTTTTTTTTTTTTTTTTTTTTTCTTCTTCCATTGTGGACCTCAGCAAGAAAGAACCACAGCAAGGCCACCACATCCCACTATTAAGAGGCGCTGATGTGTATGCTTTCAGTATCCTTTCCCCTAATGAAGTTACCCATAAAAACGTCATTAAACTGTGAGAAGGGGGCGGGTCAGGGAGGGGGGGAATCTGAGGATAAAACTGTGGGGCTTAATGAACATCATTATCTCGACCTCATCGCAGGCAGATTTATCAAGATACACGGCAAAATCACCATAATGAGCAGTAACTCCTTCACTTTCAAAGTCAAGCTCTCACAGCATCCCGGGTTCGACGACCCACTGGGGATTAAATGATTTGCAGATAAGTCATCTAAAATTTCTGATGGTTAGTATTCATCCATTTTTTATTATGCTTATCATGTTGAAAGTCACGGAGAGTTGGAGCCTATCACAGCTGACGTCGGGCAAAAGTTGCCCTACATCCTGGATTGGTAGCCAATCAATCGCAGGGACAGAAAATCTTTCACAATCGCAATCACACAATAGAGGGTTAGAGTGGGAATTGAACCAACACTCCGTGCGCAAAAGTCAGACAAGTGAACCATTACACCATTAGTGTTCTGACCTTCCAACTTTTCCCTGCACCCATCAAACTGAGAAAGAAGAAGTGCATGACAATAGCGAAGAAGATATCAAGCATATGGCAAGTGATACGAACCATGGCGGAAGGCAGCCTAGATGTCGCCAATGTTTCTTTAACTGGACCAGAAGACGTGGGCCTATTTCAGATTTTTAGAACAATGTAGAAATAGAATCATTGAAGATGATTGCCCAGTAACCAGAAAAGACAGTTCATTTTGGTTATTACAATTTGTTTTATATACAAATGATTTAACTTTAATTTCTTTTAGCAATATCGTAATAACACTGATAGCCATGATCATTTTGGTGACGATAATGTCAAAATGAAATGTTCAAACCATTTCATCTCCATGACCTGCAGTATTTTTTTTTCTTATTTCCAGTATTTTTCTTCTGTCTGTGTCTCCTCCTCTCCTGAGACTAAAACAAGCTCAAACAAGTCATGTTCCTAACTGTGGCAAATCAATTACATTGTCGCTCTTGCATGCTAGAGATCAGCAAATCCGAGAATGGAGAAAAAAAAAAAAAAAAGATCAATATTGCAAATGAATTAGGGGACTTTGATGTTCTTCAGTAGAGTGGTCTTAAGTCAGCCTAACTCAGTGTTTAACACAGACTCTGGATCAGCTTTACTAAACAAAACATTTTGTTTTACTGCAGGTGTGTTTTTTCACAGCTGGGTTATGTCAAGCCTAGAGCTGTCCATCCGTGTTATGTATTTATACCTTGGCCACACACAAAAAACACATAACACAACATTGCTCAAAGGTGTATTGATTACAGATTTTGTGGCTCACTGGCTTGGAAGTCATCAATGTCAATATACACATACAGTACATGGCTATTTCTCAAATTATGGTGAAAGTAAATGCTTCTGATCGTGGAATTATTTCCTCTTGCTGTATCTGGAGGTTGAGAATGAGACTAAACCTCTGCACTTTTTTCATTCATGGATGGATGGGCAAACTTTCTAATAGGGTGGAGTGAGAAAATAACTTTTTTTTTTAAACGATGTTCTTTGCAAAGCTTCACAAGTATAGAGGCAGAAATTAGCATAATAGGTCCCAAAGTTGACTCCAATTGCTGCTGCACTGTGCAAGTAGTGAAGCACTGGCTCGTTTAAATAAGTAGACCCTGACAAACAAACTTTGGTATTAAGTCACCTTCATGTACTTTATGATTGTGGAAGCGGAGGTGTTACAAAAGTCAAATTTCAACAAAGCCCAACCAATTTTTTGCCTTGACTCGCAAACAAAAATTTTAGATACAAGCGCTGTTGCAGTGAGCTCAACTCAACTCACTTCACAACAAGCAGCAGTGTGGCAGAATTCTTCAAAACAGACGCTTCAAGATGTCTAAAGCCACTCCCAGCTAAAGTTTACTGTCAAATTAAACAAAGAAAATCCCATACTGTGTATTTAAAACAATCACATAGCTTCAACATTTGAAAGTCTGTGAGGTTAATTCTAACAAACTATGGAAAATGCCACAGACGGGCTAACGTATAGCATCTATGTGGCGGTATATAAAACTTTAAAGAACGGATATTTGAACACATAGTGTGCAAAAACACATATAGACAGATAATATAACAATACTCGCAGTACATTATAGTGTTATTTTCTTTCTTAAAAAAAAACATGACGGTGAGCAATGCCTCATTTACCTGCGGCAGGACCTTCCCCTCAAAACTTGCTAATTTAAGTGTGACTCAGTGATATAAAGCTTGATCCTTGGGGTATTTTTGATGAAAGCAAGTCACGTGCATGCTATTAAGACACCTAGGAACTGTTTCAAATTGTTGAAAAATAAATTAATATAGAGACTCCCAGATAAGGTCTTTGACTTGTACTATTCAGAGCTAATCAAGTGCAGAGGAACTGCTTGCTCAGATCTTGATAAAGATAGGGGTCAGATGTTGTTTTTTTCTTCTTTAAAGCTTAGCCAGATGCTTAAAATGGTCTTCTGGTCATGGAGCCGTGACAGGTTTTACACTTATAAGCGAGAACTTAGAACGGGTCTCAGTGGACGCTAAGAAGGCAAGGGGGATTTAGCACTATCTTCAGAATTGCTTCGGACAACTGTCCCGATGATGTGCTTCCTATCGAGGGGTAAAATGTATCAAACGTGATATCTAAAATTTAGCCCTGCTTATTTTTGGTCTCTTGTGCATCGTTTGAGAGCTGGAATTTATCGGAATATGATGCTGATTTCTCCTAAGCCATTCTACAAATCTAGATCTTGTTTAAATTCCATAGATTATTCACATTTGCCATCATTTGAGCCAGGGGGTATTCTCTTGGGGGCCTTTTAGGCTAATTAATTTAATTTGCATCATTTGGACCAACATACTTCACTGAGCCTAGTATCCATTAGTGAGGTATAGCGTTATCTGAAAGTGATATCCTTGTAAAGAGCACAACTTGATACATACTGTAGCTCTTATTTCCAGAGACACACACATTGAAAGCAGTGTTTTTGACTTTTTCATTTGCCTCTCACTTTGCAATTAGGCCTTGTTATAATGCAATACGGGTGCTAAATTGGATATGTGCGAAACGCTACCTGTGAGGCGCTGATGCTAGCTGGGGGTTTAATCTGTAACAGTTTATAAGATCGTTTCAGAGTAGCCCATGCATCATTTAGTTAAGAATCAGACATTGTTTATACGAGTTGACAATAATTTGTTTGCATACAATATATGAAAAAATGACTTGACAACACACCTCTAGTATTCTTATAATCGAATAACAGTACATACATAAAGAGAAGTGAAGCAAACTGCTTAAACAAGCACATTTGACAAGCACAAAAACATACTGGACTTCTGGTTCTGAGTACCAGGAACTGAGGGGATCAAATTGTTATACATCAAGAAAATGGGTAAGACAGAAACTGTAAGAATGTCTCTATGGATCAGCTCAGCCTGCTTCACCGGTGTTCCTATTCTACATATTTTACATTCATTTGAAGATTTTAGAGAAAAGGACGACTGGTTGATAGTGTGTGTTAAATTGCATTGTCAGATTTTGCTTTCTGTGAACACTCTATTGCCAGTGTTAGTAAAATCATCTAAAGTGGCACCAAATGCGCACTCTGCTCGGGAAAAATGTGGTACAAAAAGGATATTTCCCTTGTGGAACTTGTCCAAACCACTTTATTATAAAATGTCAACAGTTTGTACTGAGATACGCTATTTGACCAACCACATGTTCCCGCCTGAATGCAGTTCTACTTGTCATTACGCCACCATGCAAAGCAAACTGGATGTATGAAAGGAGAATAATTAATCAATTAAAACATATTAAAATTTAATGATGGGTTTATTTTTTTTGTTTTTTTTGGGGGGGGAGGAAACTTGAGTTTTTAATTTAAAAAAAAAAGCACATTCCTAGCACAAACCACTGCGGACCCACGGGGGCCATGTATGAGACTGCAAGACAGCTGCAGTAATTTTTATCTATTTACAGCCAATCTTTACGAGGAACACAAACAGGCAAGTCGATGAACGCAAGCACCAAAAACGTTAGCGATAAAGTACGCCTTTTAATCAGATGACGAGTGAGGCATACAGGCAAGGAGGAGGTGAGTATTTCCATGACCAAGCTCGAAACGCAGTTTACTTACTGTACATCAAATCAATTCCCCATAGTCGGAATAAGAATTGAAATGCCATTAATTCAGTCCGAACCCAAAAAAAACACCACATTTTTTGTTACATAGCACTGTATAGTACTGTACTGTATTGTAAAATATAACTAGAAGCAATGATAAAACATGATAAAACAGAATGTGTACGACATACGTGTGTCGGTGTGTGCTTCTAAAAAGTGTGTACTAGTGAGTGACGTCAGCAGTCCTGGCTCCAGCTCATGTTGGCCTTTACCACACGGTTAATTCAGTGTTAACGTCTGGTCCATTCTCCTTGAGAGTGTTTTCATTTTGTATTTGTGTGTTGAACTGTTGTTCCTGTTCAATAAATGGCTGGAAGTGCATCAACAACTTTTATTCTCAACTTCACTCGAGCGGCGGCGTATCGAAATTTCGCTTGCGACTAAATTTTGACTCACAATGCAAAGGAAAACAAGTGACCCTTGATGCTAACCATTAAGACCACCATTCTGCCCATTCAGAGTGATACTCACATCCAACATAATAACAATAATTGATTAAATTTCCTCAAAATCTAACAAGGAAATATATTTATACCCATTCACACCTTGATCCATCACATACATTGTGGTTATGACAATTTTATGAGGAGTATACAGTGCTTAATAAAAACCTCTGGAATCATTTCATGTGAAGCCTTGAGAGGAGACTTAAAGACAAAGAGATGTGGCGCAAGCGTGGGAGGGAGTGAGTGAACCAGTTTGGTGGAGGGGCAGTTAGCAGGAGGCAGCTGGGGGGTGGACTGCGTTGAACGGGCAGCGGCCAGGCTGATGGATTACATCGGCTGCCTCTCGGGTAAATGGACACCGCTGCTCCTCCCCCTTTTTAACAAAGCCTCAGCCTGCATCGTCATTAAAATGTCTCCAAACACGGAGGTGAACACGCAGCCGAGCCACTTAATCTGAGACGCGCGCATTTTCCGACGCGAGCAGTGAATTAAAACGGCAAAAGAGCTTTTCTATGCAAGTCTGATATCCTTCTTGTCTGCTAATCTAATATCACGTGTATGACAAGAGCAAGGCAGACGCTCAATGATTGAGTCAAGACTAATTGCCGAGGGAGCCCATATTGTTTTCCATCCATCCATCTATTTTCTGAGCCGCTTCTCCTCACTAGGGTCGCGGGAGTGCTGGAGCCTATCCCAGCTATCATCGGGCAGGAGGCGGGGTGCACCCTGAACTGGTTGCCAGCCAATCGCAGGGCACATATAAACAAACAACCATTCACACTCACATTCACTCCTACGGGCAATTTAGAGTCTTCAATCAACCTACCATGCATGTTTTTGGGATGTGGGAGGAAACCGGAGTGCCCGGAGAAAACCCACTCCGGGATTGATCCCCGGTCCTCAGAACTGTGAGGCAGACGCTCTAACCAGTCGGCTACCGTGCCACATATTGTTTTCATAAATGCTCAATACAAACATAAGTATTTGGACACCTGATCATTCCACCTACTGTACAAGGACTAAAAATGGAATACGAGGATGGTCCGCCCCTTTGCAGAGAAAACAACTTTCACTCTGGTAGAAAGCCTTTCATTTTGAAGTGGCTCTCTAGTCATTTTTGCAGGGGTAGGCCAATGCTGATACTATACATCTGTTCTCATGCTCGGACTCCAAAAAAAAAAAAAACTTCTGATACCCACACACCGATATCACTTTACCAACCTGACCAATAAAAACATCAGGTGGAGTATGATCCACGTCAGCGGTGTAGAGATACTTTGAAGTAAACACAGAGGACAGCACTTTTACCCAACTGCAAATTATGCAAAATGGATGGCAAACTCAGCAGCGAAGGAGGCAGTCAAGCAAGCGCCAAGCTTCTGAAGCCCTGTCTCCGGCTCGGCTCTGCGCTTCCGCCACAAAGCCGCTGCAGCCAGGCACGACGAGTAAAGAGAAAAGTAAACTGTGATGTGACTAAGTATCACTTCAGTTGTCCTGTTACAGTTTAATTTAATAACTTGAGGTGTTCTCACTAAGCACTCTTATTTTTAATTGTGTATTTTGGTTGACTTTGCATGTTTACCACCCCAGAGGAATTTGTGGGGGACGGGGACTGAGCCCTGTTGCAAATAGAGAAAATCTAGTATTTGACGCCCACCTAAAAAGCTTATTTGCCTATACCTGTAGATGCCACAGGGTAGCAGCAATCCATCCCCATTATCGTTAATAAGTAATCGATCCCCAATATCACTGTGTTTACATTTGCTGAAAACTAAACGTAAACCAAGTTCACAAACACCGAAAAAAGGACAACTACATAAGTGTCAACACGGGGCAGCAACACCAACACGTGTAAACAATAATAAATAAATCATAAAAATCGTAAATGTTGCATAGCATTTAGATGGCCTGAATGGTTTCTAGTGGTTTAGATGCAGGTGATCGTGGCATGACAACGGATTGCCCTGGGCAGCTGTTTTCATTATTTCATGGTCTATGCACTTGTAATGTACCGTATTTACACCATGTATGTTTGGATGGATGGGATTTTTGTGAGACACGACACTATTTACTATTTATACTACATTATTTGTGAGACATGCTTGTATATGTGTCAGCAATTATTGTATTTAGATGACAGAGTACAGCAGACTCAACTGCTATCTGATTTTTACCCACATTTTGAAGAGGTCTGATTTTTATCTGAGGTTATGAGATTTCAGATTTTTTTTTTTTCCTTTTTCTCTCCTTAGGCTGCCATGATTCCAATTCCGTATCTGTAGCTTGTCTTGCGCTTTTACAGCTTATGTCACGAGGGATCATCGCTGATTCGCACAGCACGGATGATGCACTTTGAAGGGCCGACTGGTAGCTGGGGCTGCTTCGGCCTAGCCTGCGATTAAAGGTCATGCTGCTAAAGAGTGTACTCTGACTAAATGATTAATAATGAGAAGAGGGAATGTGCAGAGCAAATGAACCCGACGCCCGTGCGCCTCCACTCATTACGCCCATGTCAACAAGATGTCGCAGCGACAAAAGTTCTCGACATTTTCCCCGCTGCTCCAACTACGTTATTAAGGGTCACTAAATGTGTGGAGTCTCAAAGGACCCACACAAATTACAGCTAGCTCAGTTGCGGGTTATGTAACCCCTATAATTGCTAAATAACGATACTGTACGTTCAATGAGGTACAAACAACTGGTCAGTCAGTTCTTTGGGTAATAGTTTCTGCGATCCTTTCAAGAAATAATGGATGCCATCACACTGATACCCGCACTGCTCTCTTTATAATTTCCTTCAATTAGTACATCTAATCGTCACTTACAGTTTACCATTACCCCTAATTTTGCAGTAGAGCTACTTGGAAATTTGATTTAAAAGGCAAAATTGTCTGTTTCGGTGTTGGGGCAACCCGACTGAAGGCACTAATGGTGGATTAATTGGCTGTAATTTTGGAAAATCACTATCCCTAGTACTCAGTCTGTGATTGGTCACCAAATCTGGTTAGCATTTTGCAGCAAGATGCCAAATCTGAACGAAGATTTTCCATTTTACTCTGCGAGATAGTGTCGGTCTGTTAATTCCAAAGCTCACTGACATAGTTACCTGTTCCTACATGCCCGAATTTTATGAGATTGGATTCCCAAAATGAGACAGTGAAACCATGTTAGTAACTAGATCAACAAAGAAAATGGGCAAAAATTATTAAAAATGCATGCGCCTTTGTAAGGCTCATTGTGCTTGGTTAAAAGTCTGGACCTCCTATAGTCAACTGCTCCAAGTTGCAATTACCAGTCCTACATAGAACTGAATAAGGAAATTTGTTTACCATCTTTATTAAGGTTATCAAATTACAGAGTGTTGTTTATTTGTGCAGTGGATTTCTCTTCCCTTTAATCCCGTCCAATGGGAGACGATATGAGTGATCAAGTGGGGGAGAATAATGGCTCGGTGTTACCGGACCACCCTGCGGGCAGAGATTAAGGAAATGAAAAAGAAGTTTGCAGAGTCCTTCGCATCGCTCACACGGTTTCATTATCGACCGCCCGCCACAGGGAATGGCACTTTGGATCACAGCACCTGCGCCTCCGCCGGTTGCACGAACTTCCTCAGGAGTCCAAACAATATTGGGATGGAGAGAATTAAAATATGAGCGAGGCGGGGATATGTCATCAGCAGGGGAAGGCTGTAGAAATACTGGGCTCAAGAATTATTTCCCTCTATAGACCACACCTAATTTTGAATGAGGACCACGGGAGCGTGTGTTAATGTTGTGTTACCGGCTCTGAGTGTGCGTTACCAATGGCAACCTTAGCAATAAAGGTGGGCAGACATTTTTAATGTTCTTCTGAAGTGTGAAAAGCAGTACGTTCTGTAAACATGTTGCCATGCTTCATGTGAACACTAAGGATTTATAGTGAAGGTGGTATCGATCAGTGGCCTGGCATCAGTCACATGATGATGCAGAGGGCGGGAAATGGAAGTCAGTCATTTAAATATTAGAAAATGTTGCGCATCAGGGAGGTTTATTACTTTGTTGACTTGTGTTAGCTCCTCATTGTTTGTCCAAGCCGGCTCTAGTACGTACTAAATCGCATTTACCTTAGCTGAGATCTTTGTTTATGGCACTGTTTTCCCAACCTTTATTGAGCCAAGGCACATATTTTACATTACAAGAATAATTCCCAACCAGGAACCAGGGTGCTGTAGAACACTAATGTACCTCAAGTGATCATCGGGGGTGCCTTGGCTCAATACAGGTTACAGTGCATTAGAAAAATCTCATGGCACTCCACCACCAAACAAAAATGTCGCAAAAAATATATTCTGTACACTAAAATAATAATGATCTCAATTTACTCAATTTACAAATTTACTGACATACAAGTGTGAAATTGGGCCTGTTGAGTTCAAACAAGGATATTATTCTCTTTTATGAATTGCAATAGGTGGGTCAAAGTGCAATTATAATTGAAAATAGTTTGAAAAAAACTTTATTAACTCTCTTGAACGCTAAAAGGTCTGAGAGGTGTAAAACTCAAGGATGAAAGTCCGGATATTTTTTATTTTTTTTTGACAATAACGAGTGAAAATAGGTTAGATACATTTGAGAAAACCTGTTTTGTTAAAAATGGATCACTGAAATGCTTCGGTGCAAATGTTAAGGGTTTAAAATGCTTGTAATATCTGTTCAAAGTGAAAACTGTTCTGCCAAAATAAAAGGAACAAATCAATTGATCAAGAAACATTAAGTAGACTATTTGCTTTAATTACACACCCGTAATCTAGTGGAAGAGCATTTAATTGTTATGCCTATCACTATACATCGCTAGGATAGACTAGAATAGGCAAAGTGGTGGGGAATCATTGGTTTATGCTCATAAAGTAAGCATGTTTTTTTATAAAGACAACAGCTGTTAACTTCTGAAAGATGCCCAAAATTAGTGAAGTTGTGCTTGATTGATACCGCAATCTGCATACTGTATCTGTATCTGCGGTGTGGCCAACAGAACTCTAGCAGAATGCGCAGGCTGACACAGACTTCCATCTCCCACAGCTGCAGCGGCCGCCAGGCTGTCAGGAAGATGAAAATATGCCTGGCTTCATTTAGTGCTGTGGGGATCCTGTGGCGAGAGGTGGCAGGTAAAGCTAATAGACTACTCTGGGCCACGGCGGGGCTGTTGACTCAGCAGTGCCGCCGGCTGTCTCTCCAGGACGCCTCAGTTTGATGACAATCTCTCTCCGTGCCCGCAGAGGGCAAATAGAGCCACCCCGGGGGCATCACCTTCATGCCGTGATTGTTCGGGATTTACAATAAACAAGATCAATTTTCCTCTTCTTTCACAAGCAGGAACGTACATCTTTAATGTCGCAAGGCTGCATTTAAACTAATATTGCACTGTGCTGCTGGAATGTGTTCAAACCACTCACATTGTTTATCTAAATAACTTGTTGATCCTGTTTTATGTTTGTCTGTTTGTTTGTTTTTGCGTCGCTTGCAAGCAAAGTATTTTCATGCAAGCAATTACATATTTTTGCTGCTAACCAAGGACCCAAATCCATCTGGAGCTGTCAGTCTAGCCCGGCAATAAGAAAGATCCAGCAGCTGCACTGACTGACGGAGAGGAAATTGAAGTGTCACGTCAACATTTTAACCATATTCTGTTGCCTGTTGTCACCCACTGGCGTGTTGCTTCCATCAAATTATCCAAAAAAGGGTGAATAACAAGAGGAAGAGGAGGGAAAACATCGGAATAACATGGATTGTTTTCCCGTTTCAAAGCATCTTAGCCACTCATTGCTCTCTTCAATGTCCTTCAGAGATGTAGGCTACCACACTTGCTGGGGGTATATTGCATGACAGTAATCTTTGACAACGTTGTCAATGTCAGAGCAGCGACCTGAGCAAATATGAGCAAATATGGCTGTGGAAATGAGACGAAGCGGGGAGGGGAGGAGACGGTGTGAGTGGTGTGCAACGTCTTCAGGATGACAGTTCACACCGAAGATGTGGTTCTGTGTCGTCGGAAAGTGAGAATCCTCTCTCACACCACAGCAGAGGCATGTGCAACGCCTCCGAGCGTCACCACCCACTGCACATCATTAGCATGGCAGCGCCGAACCGGTAATTGTACGAGGCTGCCCATGTCAAGTTCTCCGAGGCTCAGGACAGGAGTTCTGTTCTTCGCAGTGGTCCGGAATGCCATTTTGTTAGGTTAACGGGCTTACTTAAAATCTACACCAAAACATCTGGGTCGTTGAACGAGGGCAGGAATAGAATGAAGAAAAAAAAACCAGGGCAATGAATTAACGCTGTCTGGCTAAGGTGCGAAATGAGCTTTTAAAGTACACAGGCCAACTGTGGGCAGGTGATAATGGAATTTCGGCTGTGAAAGGTCATACACACTTTATGTGTTGTTAAAGGTGCTGTGTTGGTACAGCAGTTAACTTCCAGCCAATTGGAATTGTCATATTGTGACACTTTCTCAGCAAATCTTTTTCACTATCAAATCAATACCAACAATATCAGGCGTTTCAGCTATTTATTAGCTCTATTGATTGTTTACTTTTCCAGGCTCTATAACAGGGTATGCAGTCAAACAAAAAAGATTAAGTGCTTCTTTAAGGGCACTTGGATGGTTAACTACGGTAAATTGACCATAAAGAGTGGAACATTGGCAATATCACAATATTTTGAGAACCATAACAATTTAACTATTTTCATAGTGATTGCATCTTGCAGGTGGCAGTGTTTATGAATGTAAATTACCTAAATCCAATTCATCTACACTCAAGAAAATGAAATATTGACTTAATTAGTATTTCTTGTTAATTGGTTCGACACAACTGGACAAAAATGTGGCATTCTTAAGAAGACATGTGGATTAAAGGATTATGTGTCATTTGAACGATAATTAAGGCCTTCATTTTTGAAAATCGAGGGGACAATTAAAACAATTTAAAATAGTTCTCTGGTGTCTCAGTAACATGTATGTGACATCCTTTCATCAAAATACGCCAAGGACAAAGAATTAAAGGTCATTTTATGGTCCTGTTTAATGTTTCAATTTATTTGTACCTCGGAATTATTTTGTCACTTTCTGACCTTAATGAGAAAATTTAAAAAATAAAACAATCAGATATTTTTCACCCGATACCAATCAGCTGAAAATAATGTGATTCACCCCTATTTCCGATCACGTGATTGGATTTGGACAACTTTCGAAAAAAGAGAGTAAAAAGAAACATCTTGATTGTATTTTCACTTGTAAATAGACTAGTAAATTACTGTAATGCATGTGGCGCATGCAGTGCACGCATGGGAAAACACTTGTTTTTTTCTGTTTTGGATTAAAGTACAAACACCTTATTTAAAACAGTGCATATTAAATATGACTATTAGTGATATAGTGGAAATGTGTTTAAGTAAATAAAAATCTTGTTTATATGGCACAGACTATCTGTAAATATTGCAATGCCATATAGGCATGAATAAATAGAGGTTTTAATTGTGTTAAATATTGAAATATTATTTGTTATTTTCCTCACTGTTGAATGCAAAACGAATGCAAAAATGCAAAAAGAATCTCCATGGAATGAAAAATCATTACAACATATAAATTTGATAGAACAATGCATACTTGTGTTCTATTAAAGGCACTTTGCTTTGTTGGCTGTTATTTGTATTTTGTTGTCCTGATGATGTCCAAGTTCATTCAAAACTGGCCTGCATCAGAGACAACAGAGACTGTCAACATACTTTATTTCTGTCTTTTTGCACTGCCAAATGAATGTTTGCTTTTGTACAATACTATTTACTCAAGAGGTCCACAGCCCGGACTTGGGGGAATTGAAAGACATTTTAATTAAGTAGACAAGCTTTCATCTACCTCAGCTTGATAATAACCAAGTTTAAGGTTGCTGTGCCATCTTTGCAGAATTAATGATTCTTTGCAACTTCTGATGATCGCATGCCAGCCACACGCTCACAAACAAAAAAAGAAAAAAAAAAAAACTAGTCTGTGTCAGTAAGAGAGACGAATAGCTGGTTTATGATTTCTGCCGAGCTGCCGTTAGACAAAGATCATGGCACACCTCACTCAATAAAACAGCTGTTGAATTTAAGGTGCGTCGACTGGATCTGGCGCTCGCGTCCCCTTGATTGAAATTCGCACAAAAGCCAATGATAAATTACAATACGCCCAGAATAAAATTGTGATTTCCCTTTTAAATAAAAAATAAAAGAAATAAAAAGAAGTGGGATGGAACCTTGAGCCTACACCTTATGAGATACAAATAATATGAAATGCATTGTGCATATTGTCACTGTCCACTCATGTTTTTTTATGCAAAATAACAAAACAATAAAAATGACTGTTGACAAGCTTTAGGACAGCTGGATTGTATCAGCCTGTAATGCATTTAAAGTGTCTGGAGATTTGCTTTTCTCTTTTCTTTTGGCCAGTTTTCCAGTTATGGTAATGCTTCCACGGATCCGCAAATACAATATACTATCTCGATCTAAGATTTGAATACAGTATTTCCATTAGCGGAGGTTTTGCCACGGTTAGCTCAAAGCTATCCCAGACAGTCCATTCAGATTGAGCACAGCCAGCAGGTTCGTTTTCTCCTATAGTTCATTTATGTTGTAGCTTGTTATCGCAGTTGCCGCAGCAACCTTGGAAGGTACAATTCTTTCTCCGAGGAGATGCGGAACACGATTTTGCTTAGAGGGGGGAGAGCGGAGCAGACATGCGCAACTCATTAATTATGTCTCCGTTGAAGTATCAGTCCATAGCTCCCGGCCGTTTGACTCAGGCAGGGGTAATGCAACCTTGCGCATCGGAGCTAAACGGGAACGCTGTAGGACAGAGGACGGCTGGAGCTTAAGTATCCTCGTCATTTAGAGCAGCTTTTCGCACATTTTTGGGAAGTTGGCACACCCCCTCAAAGTTGTTTATACCCAATAAAGGCACCACAATTCATCCAGTCATTCCTTTTCTATACCGCTTGCCCTCATTAGGGTGGTGGGTAAGCTGAAGTCTATCCCAGCTGAGTATGGGCGAGAAGCGGGGTAAATCCTGGACTGGTCACCTGCCAATCACAAGGCTCAAGGTTTCACTATATTGCTAAAATGAAATACACGAGGTGGTGGAAATGAGAAGAAGAAGGAATGCCTACTTAATGGAAGTAGCTGAAGTGAATTTGGAGCACAGTAGTTTAAAATATAGATATTTTATAGAGGAAATGCTCATATTTATCTTTTTGTTTTATGAATAAAATCACAAAAAACAATGCAATATTCTTCATACTAGTCTGTCATTTAACTGAATCACCACAGTTTGGAAATCTCTGATTTAGATAAAGCCAAGGAGTCGAGAGCTAGTTATATTAGACGAGGGTTTCCAAAGGGATCATGTGGCATCTCTGGTATCCAAAATCTTTCAAATCACTGTATCGTATCAGCCTCTGATGTATTTAAAGCCTAGCACTTATCGATAAACATTTCTTGAATGTAAATCCTTGAGAAGGTCACGGTCAGTTAGACGGATAGTGTAACAGCGATGACATCTGTGCTTTTGGGGGAAAAAAAGAGATGGCCTACAGTAACTCTCGGGATCGCGGGACGGATCAAGTTGGCCCCTTCTGCCGCGTCCGAAGTCAAGGACCGACAACAGAGTTTTGCATTCGTTCAAAACAGTATACAAATAACCGTACATTTTCCAAGCGGCAGATCAATACAGGCATGCCTCGGTCTAGTCTGGAGAAACATATCCAGAGAAACCATTCAATAACTCCAAGCTGAACCTGACGGCTGGATTGCTATTCATCTTCCATTACCAGCCACAGGCCAACAGCCACTACAAGTTTTTTATAGTGACAAATTTGACTATTAAGGCTGACACTGACATGTACAGCTGGATACTGGATGGATTTTTCTGTGTGTTATTGCTGCAATCATCAGACACGGTCCATTAAAGTGTTTATGTTCCAAAGGGCAGGACCCAACTCCCTTTTTACATTCATCAACATCACTCAACACCGTCTTCCAAATTAAAAGCATATTCTGTTTTTGTTCATGTTCCTGAATAGTCAGTGCAATTTACAGTGAATAAAAATGTTCAATCATCAACGATTATATTAGCTTTATAATAATCTGTATTTTGTTGTTTTTTTTAAACTACCACGATGAGAACAGTATTGTTTTGAAAAATTACTCAAACGAAAGTGTTCCAAATTATTTTACACCACAGTATAAAATCTGTCATATTTCTGTTGAAGAAAAAATCAAATTTCAACCACAAAAAAAACATTTTTTTTTATATAGCAGCCCCTTTGCGATATCACCTTAACAACTCTCATCCAATTCCATAGACAATTTCTGCCTGTATCTCATTTGAGGACGTGAGAAGCGTCTCCCAATCACTGTCTGGAGGTTCACTGCTGTCGACCGTCATAGAAGTTCCTTTTAAGGATGCTTCAGAGGTTCTCAATAGGGTTGAGGTCAGGGAATGATGGTGGCTACAGTTTTTCTCCCATTATACCTATACTATAGCAGCCAGAGCCAAATACAGTAATTGTATTTTTTTTGCAGCGTGGGATGATGCATTGTCTTGCGTGGAAAATATTTTGGGGGGAATTGATCTCAGTGAGCAGAGATCAACATGCAAAAACCCAGACAAGCTCAAAGTCAAATCCTTAAATTGTACATGCATAATTATTTGGGACGTGTTTACACTGTATCGAACTCATTAGGATACCATATTTAAAGGCAATAAGCATTGAAATTCCACTATTCCTTCACAAACAGTTTCTTAGTTTGGAGGTATTTCCCGTCATCGCATTGGCAAGGACAGAGTCAAGATTATGTTTAATCGTAATGCTCCCATTATGCACAGTAGTATCTCCGGAGAGACCGTCCTTAAATATGGGACCACTCAATCATGACAAGAGGATCCCATGTTGGAATGAAATGGGTCATGTGATACTTTAAATAAATATGATAATGAGGCAGACAGAAGCAACTTGCCCAAGGGGATTATTTGTGATATGTGACGGTAACAGTAGGTAGGCCTGGTAGTGAATAATACGCTTTGCCCTGTTTATGTGTAAATGAGAATTTTGTGTCTGGATCCGCATTTGCTAACTTTTTTAGCGGGAAGAAGCACTGTGAACCTAAAATGAATATGCACGCGCTTAAATACTGAAATCATTTGCATGATTGTTCCATAATTACCATGATTACATTAGTCACACTGTTTTATCTGTTTGTAATATGCCTTAAAGAAGTGATTTCTGAAGGTGTGTTATACTCATATTACCAGCGTGTCTGGAAGGCCAGGGTGGATGCGGGTGGGGGTTGGGGTAAGCTGGCTTGAAAATATTCTTATAATTAAAAATAACTTGCATCAACATGGCATGCATGGTCAAGTTTGTCAATATGACTGAAGCTTAAACAACTTGGATTCTTATATGTACACACCCGAAGCATCTCATATTTGGATATCTGATGGCTGGGTAATAATTTATCAATATCGCACAAGAGGAAATGATGTTGTACTCTATATGTATCATGGCGGTGATTCGGTCATGGGCACGAGGCCGCAGACCATATGCTGAAGATAATCACAGATAATCACATATAATCACAGCCCCGAAGTACAACATCACGACCTCCGGTGTGATTTTGCTTTAATCGAAGTTCTACGAGTGCCATTTAGTAGTTAACAGTAATAAGCGACAACAAATAATTATTTGTGCATTCAATCATGCCTGTGAATATTCTTATTCTTCCAGGTCATTTCATTCTCAGGGCATTGAATCGATGGCAACAGGACCGTTCTGGATAATTTCATCATTTTGGCTCCACCAACACAAATGGTTCCGCTACTGCTTCCAACCAGTGAAATACGAGTCTGTCAACAGTAAGTTTGGCGGCCTGTGTGATTCCAGTGAGGTAGTTTTGTATCAGCTGGCTGACAGCAATCTGTTAACTGTGATGTTTCACACAACTGGTGATGGAGCATTTGAACGCTATCGCTAGCCAGCAAGCTGTTGAGCTAGCACTGTATCTCATCTTCTTCACCATTTAATCTTAAAAAGGATAGAATGAAATAGCTTGACATAAAGCCAGCAGAAACGAACTAATTAATAGGGATACAGTCTATTTACATTGTTCCGCCTTCATCACAGCAATGCAATCAGGGCCATCTAGCCTTCCACATATACTAATAGCAACATTAACAGAAAATACTAGATCATAAAGTTTACTCTACGATCAACTGGCAGTGCTTAGTAGCTAGCTAGTCTACGCTCCAAGTTGCCCGTCATTCACTCCACTGAACTAGCTAACCAACAGCGGTTATTTTTCGCCTTCAGGTCAAATACAAAACCTGCAAAATGTTGGCTTTGTCGAAAGGAAATGGAATGCACGGGTTAGCTGTTTTCATTCCAAGTCTTTTTAAAAACATTTTGCATGGTTGTTGGCACCCATCCACCCAAAATGATAAAATTGTTTGCCACGCAGATAACCAATGACTGCTGATGTCGGCCAAATTAACTGTTTAGAACACCTGTGAGGTACAGTGATATGTAAGGTTAAAAGTCAGAGTCAACACGCATGCAATGACTCTTGTCCAATCAAATTGCTTGGTCGGACCTAAATGTTGTGTAAAAAAAAAAAAAGGATATCGCACAACGTGGGATTACCACAGTGACACACAAGGAATCAGCTCCATGCTGCGTGATGAATGAAAGGAGGCCCCTGAATGTGGCACTCGTCCCCGACAGCAGGCTGACAATTCCCCCTCGCTGTGTGACTGCAGGAATGCAACTGGGGGTCCGTGTACTTCTGACAGTGACATCAATGACACGTACAGAGCAAAGTGTCCTGCAGTTCCAAATAGAAGTTGACTAGAAAAAGGTCAGGCATGACGGTCACATTTCTGTAATATTATTTGCTTTTCCAACACATTATTAATGAGACAGTAGGATTTTGTGCTGAAAAAAAGAATGCTGTGTAATTGGTAAACTAATATATTTAACTGAAAGAGCATTGCTTCTTTCTCAAATACATTTGCGAAATTAAACATAGTGAAACGATGGCTGAATACAGTGGAACTGCTAGTGTCAACATCAACAACCGATTGGTTCATAGCGTTGTTCTGAACAATTTTCGCATAAACCGGTTTACGGTAAAATTGTCATAAAAGTCATAAACTCTTTATTAACTGTACAGGTAAGGAATGTTTCAGGTAATATTTTAACTACTGTCAGTTGTTAGTATAACACAAAAAGGTTTAGGGTTGGGTTTGTTACTTGCGATGCTACCATTGCAATAAGTTCCATTTCTGCTCAAATGGTCGGCATCAAAGTTGTCATTGTTGGCCTTCAATCTTGTTATTTGTTGTTGAAATCGCATGCACTTTGGTGGTATTCAAATCTCGAGGCTCCGTTTTACAGCATTTTTCGATGCAGCATGTCTTCCATGTTTGTGGTTTTGGATTCAATGCATGCTTTTGCTTGTGCAGCCACAGCAAAATGTTGCTGGAAAAAAAAACAGAAATTACATTGTCATGTTTGTACAATTCCCTACTAAATTCTTGTATTATGAGTGCTCAATATTTCCCTATTGCACTGCAATCAATTTTTAATCAATTGACTATAGTACACAGTTGTTATGAATGTGTCAGAGTACACATTCCTCTATAAAATCCTATATAATGAAGCGCTGACCTAACACAAAGCATGCATCAATCCCTTTTGTTTGTGTTTTGTTGCGTAAATCAATACGCTTTCCAACACTGATCCCAAATAAGACGCTTCAAGTGTGGGCAGCTGTTTCATCTACGTGTCTGAGTTTTTTTTATTGTTGGCTCATGCATGCCACCTGCGAGGCTACTTTCATTGACGGCTGTGGGCTCGCGGTAACATTGTTAGGTTCTGTCAAATTTAAGACCGCCAGTGCAAGACCTCAAAGTTTCCATACACCCCACAAAAAAAAATAATAATTAAAAAAAATAATAATAAAAACAATTTTATATATATATATATATATATATATATAAAACAGCTCAGATTCCCAGCAGCGATGCGCCTCCTTGTGTCCTTATCAGCTGCTCCAGGATGCGAAGCCATCAATACAACAACCGCAGTGAAAGAAAGCCATTCCTTCCCCCCGCTTCGTATCAACGTGGCCAATCTTCACACAGGACCCGCCCTGGTCAGACAGCAATTAAATCCTCAGCCCTCCAGTGGGGAGCGGGCGTGGACCACAGATCTATAAAGTTGATTTCTATCCATTCACCTCCCACAGCCTCTCATCAACACATTTACTGTGTTGACATGCGCGCCCGTTGTAATTACACTCATCTCTGGCGGACACGTATTACTTATGGCACAAGAGAGTCGAGCGGCAATACTTGTGATCCGATCACTAATGAATGAGGTGTTTGATAAATAGCTGCAACTTCAAGCGAGGAGGAGGAGCGGGGTGGTTGTAATTTCATAACTGTCAGCCAGAGTGACGGAGATGTTGTGGTTTGCAGAAAAAAAAAAGAAAAAAAAAATCAATAGAAACATGTCAAGACCTAGAATGCTGAAGTGCATGGAATCATTCATTTGAAATAACATTGCAGCTCTTTGCCATGGCCAAGAATAATTCTCTTGCAGTCTTCTGTTTTCTTTCAGATCCAATGTGCATGTTTTTTTGTGAGAGTTTTCCTTTTGTTGTGTGCGATTTTCTTTGAGTTTCCGTTTGAGGAATAACAACAATAAAAATAGCCTCTGACACCGTACCCCCACTTGTCATCTTCTAATTGAATAAATAGAACACCACACCTGAAACAGACAACTCATTTGATGCAGTCCCAACTAGTTTGTTGTCTAAAGACGTACAACATAACATAAACAGCTATAGGCTACTGTACATCCATGCAGACTTCTTCGGATTTTCGATTAATACAAAATATTTAAATAGAAAACACACTTCCTTTAGTATTTTTGACCAGCTAAAATGAAAATAAAAATAAATAAATAATAAAACTGCTGTTTTTTCCCCATCTTCCATGTACCCAGTTGTTTCATAACCCATTTCATCTACAGTTTTTACATTAATACATTAACTGTTACACGAACATTGTTTGGCTGTGGCAAAGTTCTGCACTGTTTGCCATTTCACCTCATGTAATGCACTACAATAAAATCCTGTCCATTTTGTTCACACAGCAAGATGCAAAATATTTTTTTTGCTGGGGATACGGTGAAATCTCCTTAAAATTCACATACATCTGCCACTACAGTAACTAACGATGTGGCTGCAGCTCGGAATTTAACGAGCAGGCACAGATGTACATCTATTTTTTTAACGAGCCCTTTATTGGTCAAAGCCCTGCTGGAATTTTAACGAGACGTGACCAAGTGGCACGGTAAGAAGAACATATGAGCTGCCGGTTCAAGTGTCAAACTCGCAACGGTTACGGTAATTGTGTAACACGGGGGAAAGAGTGCATAGCGTGCTTGTTATGATGCTCGTTTTCCCTGATCTGACCTCTTGTTTATGGTTCCGCTGTAAGACTTAATGAATGTTTTACAGCCAATTGCAACTCTAGCCGACTGTTAACATAGCAACAATACACACTGCTTGTGTTGTCCTATTGGGAATGTGTAATAGAATGTGCAGAAGAAATATCAAATAAACATTTTTTTTTTTTATAAAGCAGATCCTCACAAAAATTAAGGACATATTGTGTTTGGCATGCTACTCAGTTTTAATGGTTTGGATGGCAGCCCGGCACGTTAAAAATGGGGGTAAAGTCAACGTCCTTTAAAAAGTCGGCACGATTAGCTTTTAGTATCAGGGTGTTAAAATAGAGTCGGGACACACAACGAAGCAGCAGGATGCAGTAAAGGTCTCATGGTTGTGGTGGGAAATCAGCATTTATTCTACAACTTGTCACCACACTTAAACATATCTTGTCTTGTGGCTCTCTAAACGAGAAGCATGTTTAGACCTACAAATAGATGGGTCTGCCCACACAATAAGTGTGAAAAAGGATGTGAAACAACTGAGTAATCTTTTTGTCATCTACCTATTGCTTCCACACCAAGGTTCTCTGCCCATGACTTGGAGCTAGGCTGGGTGAAGATCCACCACTATCAAGCCACTAGCGGGGTATACCTTCTGAAGCACTATGTTCTGCCTCCACCAGTCAAAATGCTTTTATTGTCTTTAGGGGTGCTCGTTTTTTTTTTTTTTTGGGGGGGGGGTTCCATCTGCAATTCGTAGCCACTCTTCTCGTCACAACCACCTAGGTCCACCACCGTTGTCACGGTAATGAAAGCCATACTTGGCATTGATTCTGCGGTGTATTGAGCAGGGTGAGCCATCGCTCATTTTCATGAGACAAGATCACATCTTCAAACAGGCTAAATTGTTAGAGGCTTAAACTCCCTCAAAGGAGAAAATAACAGTCTTCTAAATTTGACTAACTACAGAAAAGACCCTGCCAAATTTGAATGATTAACACACAAAGAAAGCACTAAGTACATAAAATTGGGCTTCAAAATGATGAAAAATTCAAGCATTCCCTCACCACACAAATGCTGTGTGCGTGTCCACCAAATCGCTGAAACCACGCCCCACTCAACGTCAAATGTCAATCAAATATGACCTGGAAAATGGATGCGTCTTGGATCATTCTTATGCCTGCACATAACTACATGCTTGAGCCATGAAAATATATCCACTTAAAGCCTCGGATGGCTGGACTATATCCCATTGTGCTTCGCAGGTCTAATCCACCCAGCGACAACGAGCTACTCTCTAGTGGCCACGTCAGTGCAAAACTACTGTCCACTCATTGACTGTCACATTGGACTTTTATTTCCCCCTCTCCTCGCTCTTCCGTTTTTCTTTCAGTGACGTGCACACACTCAGGGCAGACAACGAGGTGCTCTAAAGCAGCTTTGCCTTTTTTTCCCCCTCACTCTTCCGTCTATAATGTATTTGAAACAAATCTCTGAATTCACTTTAGCCGGTCTTTAAATAATGCGGTGTCAAATGTACTTTAATTCTAAGTCCCTTGGGTATTTTGACAAGAGCACATTTTTAAGACACCTGGGAACAGTTTTAAATTATGGGGAAAAAATGCATAATAAATCCATCCGTTAAGCAGAGCACAAGGTTTTTAATTAAACACACATATGAATGAATATGAATGAATAAATAAACCTTTATATATCACAAAGAAACTGCTAACCTAAGCTAATTCCCGAATTCAAACATGTCACGTTATGATCTTTAACCTCAGATATTCTTCTCAGTGTCACATGAATGTTTGAGGGTATGATTTAGCGCGTTATGTGTGTAGGTGACTCTAAACATCTGTTTAGACACCAACAGGATCAGGCAGACGCAGGACACGGGTTTATCTTGGCTGAGGTGTGCCGCCGCTTCACCGCGCCGGCGAGGTGGAACGATAAACATAATTAAATTTTGTTGGATTACACAAAACGGATGGGATCAGTTGGTAAGGTGGAGAAGCTAATCCAGTGCAATCCTCTCTATAGACGTGCCAGCCACACAAAAATCGGGCGAAATAAAGATGTGAAGGAAGGTGAAACGGTGGCTGTCACAGGGGGATGAAGACGTTTTCCAAAGTCAAACATCAGAAATAAATACCTGTGTAAACACGTACACGATTGATTTCTAGATTGCTAGTTTCCAAGTTCCTCCCTATTAAAGGAATTTGTTTAAGGAAGTAGTTATTTCTTTATTTCTTTATTTTTAATGCATAACGGGGAAAAAAAGGATCTTTCTTTTGATGAAAAAGGTAGAATAGTCCCATGCTTTGTGAATGGAATAAAAACACTGGATATTTCAAGAAAATCATCGAAAAATTGTGTGATTCAGGGAGAAAATGGTAAGTTCAACAGGAAGGCCGTTCACATTCATTATAAACCTTAAATGTAAAACATAAAATGTTGACTGTACTGTACCTCTTCTGTAGCTCTTTTTATTCATACATGAATGTTCCTGTAATTGTTGTGGGAACAGTGATTATTTTTTGTGTGTGGGGGGCTTACTCGCGATCAAAGATGACAAAATAACACCATTAGACCACTGCTGCCTTTGGAGCAAGTCAGGGTGGGTAACTTGTCGTTTCATCACAGCAGTAATGACAGTGATTAAATCATGTAATAAATTAGAGCGGAGCTATTTGGGCGCTACTATAATCTTGGGCTTTATCATGATACGTGTCTATTACCTGGAATCTGTGGTGTCACTCGGCCAACATGAAATGCCATTTTTGGGGCAGCAACTTGAAGCACTTAGTACTACTTCAAGATCACTTCTCCAGACATCATAAATTGGAATGCTTTTCATTCAAATTCAAGCATTTCCAAGAATTTCAAATATCCGCAGATTGTTGCACCTCACCTAATATGCAGTTTCTGTCATTCTGTGTTTGGATTAAAGCGTGCATTGCTCAATGTGAATACAGATTTTCTAAGACGAGGACATGATAGAATACCAAATAAACCAATATAGAAATACTGGTCATGTTCACTATAACATGACTAAATACAAATTGCTAAAGCACTATAATGCACTTGTATGTCTCATTCTCTCTGCAGATTGTTTAGCCATTGTAGGTCAAATCCCTCAGAATACAGACCCCTACAGCACTTACTATCACCAGCTTTGTCTTCTACTTAAGTCTCAAACCCAGTTAGCGATGTTAATGTAGTGGGTGTCAGTCTTTGTCTTGGGCATTAGTGCAGAACCAAGAATTCTCATCAATAGCAGTCTGATTAATGGCTCTTGGTGGTGCTGGACAAGTTTTAATTATAGGCTGATGAGGAAATTGTCTTGGAAGTGTCTGTTCTGTTCTTCCCATTCAATGAGAAATTATTACAAATTCCATATTTTTAGGTCACATCTAAAATGGCATTGAGGCAAACCAATGTGCTACTGACGACAAACATATTGCAGGTCCTCGTCCGAACACAGAAGTATGCATTATTTAAGGCGCCTTGTCTGGTTGCTTTGATTGAGAGTCTACTCTCTTGCAGACAGCCTGAGGCAGCTTCGGCAAATTTGACAGTCTCGACAGTTGAATTCATAATATGAGCACATAGTAAGCTTGCACCAAATGGCAATTGTATCCTTGCAATATGAGAGATTATTTGGACAACAACATTGGTACTCCAAGAGGAAACGAACGTGCGCACAGCTCTGACTAATGCACTTACTTTAAATGTGTTCAAGTTTGACAACCAGGCCAAGCAAATGGAATGTCTATTGGTATGGTAGATTTTATATGTAGAATAATTTGGGCAACGTTACAGATAAGAAGTTTGCTCATTGGACCTGTAACTGGGTACTCACAAGAATGCAATCAAATCTACAATACTATAGTGTGTAAAAACTTACATTTTACACTTTCTTCAGTTAAAACCGAACAAGATTGTTTTCAAATGTGTAAGTTCTAATCAAATCTACGTTTGCGTCTCTTATTATGTTATTATGTTATACATGAACAATTACACGCATCACGAATGTGATATCTGGGCCTCATTAATGGCACTATAATACAGGAGAACTTGCAACCCGCATTAGCAGGAAAATCAATGCGAGGGTGCCAGTGTAAAAGAGGTTCTGTTTGGTTTTCGCAGCTGCCTGCTGGTCCTGGCCTACATTTCCCCCTTGGATCCCAGCGAGGCAAAGAGCTGTGCAAACACTCTCGCTCGCCCAGCTCCTCTGAATGCAAAGCAGCTAGTCGGAGCTCCCCGTCTGCCCTCTTACAGCAAGTTCACTACATCAGGCGGGGGGTCGAGTCTCCAGTCGGCGCTCTTGCAGGGACCATTCAAGACTGCTCGCTGTGTGGCTCGGCACATCAGCAAGCCAGGGGATCGGAAGATCATTATCATGAGCAAGCACTGTTTCCCCCCCCAACAAATCGCTATCTTTTTCCTTTGATCCCGTGCCAAAGCTGATTCTCGCTCACTTCTGGGCATCCTAACCCAGGAAGTGCTCTCACTTGAGGCCAAACTCAAGCGTGGCTAAAAATACCTCGCTGCTCTGTTGATGAGATGGGAATGTATAAATTAACGATGAGGCATGTTTTTCAAAAATGAGGATACTTATCCCAAAACTGACAGTTTTAAGGGATTAGGAGTAGCTGTTGTTTTTTGGCTTTGAGGGCAAGCGAGCTGAGGAAGTTGGGTAAGCACTACTTGGATATTGGCTGCTGTGGAATATCTGATTTAAAAAATAAATAAATACTTTGTGTGACAACAAACAAACTGGGTAAGTTTTCTGCTTTCACACTAGGACCCTTTGGCTCGGATTTAATCTAACTGTAGTTTGTTTTATCCCTTTGTCCACAGATATCGGCATAGACCAAGTAGCAATCTAAGAAAGCGGATTCAACATTTAAAAGATAAGTTTGGCTATGCCGAATTAACATTGTTGATATCTAAAAAGTCTTTTTGACTAGTCAAAATTACATTTTGAATAGTTGGAATTTTCAGTCAAAAGACAATTGTGGTGATAGTCAAAAACGACAAATTGAGATACGTGTAATTCAGTTTGTCCTAGTCATAAATGAATTACAGATATCTGCAACATCATTTCGCCTAGGAAAAATGTCAATCACTTTTGCCATTCATGTGTATGAAGTTCGTCATTACAGTTTTCTCAATTCAGTTGCAGAGATCCGCTAGTGAATTACGGATATCTGCAACTGAATCGTAGATATCTGTAACACTAGCTTGCAATAGCTACAATGCCATTTTCTGTAGTCATAATTTCTGTTACAGTTTCGCCTAGTTAAAACTTGATTTAAGATATCTGAACGGGTACATGTAGGTATCTTGAATTGAGGTGAAATAGAGATATCTTGAAAGGGAATCATGACTCGTCAAAATCAAATTGTAGATACTTTAAATTGGAGTAACAGTATCTACAATTCTGTTGCAGATATCTGTGATTCACATTGTGTATATCTGCAACTAAATAGTAGTAAATCTGCAATGACAGAGCCCGTACACATGAATGGCGACATTTGTTGTCGGCGAAATGACATTACTAAAATGTAAAATCCAAAATGCGAGTTGTGGGTATGAAGAATGCAGTTACAGATATCTAAAATGTTGGTTTTGACCAGGTAACGCATATCCAATCTAGCAGTTAGATGTTAAAAGGACTTGTTGAAGATCTGAACAGGATTGCATCTTAATAGTGACTAGGGAAGAAAATTAATTAGAAAATTAAACAATCAAGTTTGTTATTTTTTAAGCATTATTTTTAATGGGATGGTACAATTTCCATCTGAATGTTCTGAACTACTCTTTCCATACTAATATGGAGGAGTTGTTACATAGCAGAAGTCAGTGTGGACTTCCTCACACCATGTTCTTCTGTAGACTACAAACTGAGATTGAAGTCAGCAGGTCTCAGGTTCAAACCTCAGCTCATGTTCTCCCTGTCCTCTGGGTACTTTGGCTTCCTCCTGCATTACAAAATTGTTCATGCTGGGTTTATTGAAGACTAAACTGTCTCTGGGTGCGAACGCGAGTGAAAATGGTTGTTTGTCTTATCTCGGTCCTGTCATTTGCTGGCGACAAGTCCACTGTGTACATGCCTTTCGCTCAATGTCAGCTGGGATAGGCTTACTGGTTTGTTTATGATGCATTTTGACTTGACTCGAAGGAACCAAAGAAGCGAAAGCAGACTGTAGAAACAATTAATAAGAAACCAAGCAGTTTTGCAGCAGCGCTTTGGACAAAGATCACAAGAAATTCACATGGCCACTGACTTGAAGTGTCGGCGCTGCCGCCCATCTGAGGCTTGTTAAAGGGACACATGTAAGGTTCTTGTGAGAGAAGAGTTCTGTAGAAGGGCCACACTATCAAAGCAGTCCCGGGACTTCTAATACATAATACTCCCTTAATTTCGTCTGAAAATATCTCTCTCCGGACCAGGCATAATCTCATATTCCACATTTGTATGCACTAAATGCAGTTACTCTTGCCAATGGTATGCCATTGTCAAGTTGAAAAAAAGTTGTGTAGAAGAAATTCTGTATAAAACAGCGGCGTGCTCCATCTGTTGTGTAAGAGTAAGATAACAGTATTTGCGAGTTTTAGAGTGGTGGCTGTTTTCGGACAATTTTTCTGGGCTGCAAATTGTGCTTACTTCATAAGATGTCACAGATGCAATCTTCCACTTGCCATGTTGTCCAACTGAACTCTTTGCTCCAACACAAATAGGACAAACTCACTTGATGAAAAGCTTTCACAGCCAAAGCTAAAACCACAGTGGAACCTCCAAATTGAAACTTTTTAGGGAAAAAAAGTCCACCACCGTGTTTTGAAGAGAATCTGCAGAGCAAAGTAATTTGTTTGTGTTTATGTGGAAAAAAAACAGATATAATACAGTGGGAAAAGGTTGCGCACACCCTCCTATAACTGAGGATGTGGCAGAGTTCAGAATTAACTCATGTTAAATGGGAGGGAGCGTACACCTGCCATCATTTAAAGTGCCTCTGGTAAACCCCAAATAAACTTTTAGTGGACTTTCCTGTCATTTTTGTAGTCACTCCTTACAGCGAGGCCTGTCACGATAATTACTATATATCGACTTTTCGTTCGATAAATAAAACGGACACGATAGTTTTTCCGGACTCGATAAATTTTCGTTGTTGTGGTGAGCAAGCATGTGAGTCTACAGAGTTGGACGGCTGTGTCATTGATCGCTGGTGGGCTCATTTAACGCCGGTGGACCGGTAAACTCTTGCCGGTGTTGGCTCCGTCCAGTTCTCCACACTCCACAGCCTTGCGGCATAGATTCACACAACAGAGACACTTAAGGGAAAGTTAACTGTTTTTTTTTTTTAAACAGCAAGCTAGCCTGCGAGCTAATGAGCTAGCGAGTTAACCAGCTCACTCCACCACAGCGATGTCATTTAAAACATCAGCGCTTCGCTCCTCGTTATTGTGTGTGTTAGTCCCAAATTAACACAAACACGGGAACGTTAACTGTTTATTAAGCATAACCTCAGTGGCACACGATATTCAGCCAGTGGCTGACGACAGCAAACGTCAACATAAATTTGATTGACAGGTGAAGGCATCGTTTTCAGCGGACCAACAACACAGTAGCCGGGTTTACATGGAGACATTTTTTGTCATTCCGATTGAAATCATTTTGATTAAAGATCTCTGGTCAGCTGTTTACATGTCGTGATCTCGTCCAATTGGGTGTATACATGATACAACCGAGAGACATGCGCACTTTGTCGTGAACGTCACGTCATTTATCAGGATTGAGGTCCATCATCTGTTCAGCACAATAATTGGGACTTTTTTTATACTTTTATTTTTTTTAAACGCTTGATTAAAAAAATAAGTAGTTAAAAACAAGGTCTCTGTCACATACGAGCTCCGTCAGGAGCCGGCATATTTACGCTGTGCGTAAACGATGACTCAACGCGCATTTACGTCTGAACAAAAGGAAACCTCCACCCCTGTAAAAAAAGGAAACCTCCACCCCTGTAAAAAAAAAATATCATCATTACAGGCCTACTTACAGCACAATCCATGGACAGAGAGCCTCCACAGCATCAGTGGGATCTCAAGGTTTCAGTCAGGAGAAGTGCACCAAAGAATGAAGCAATGAACATAGCATGGAACACAATGAAGGCAGTCGTCATCAAGTGGATAACATATGGCACAACAGTGACATGACCAAGAACTGGAAATCCCTCCAAAACTGAGAAAAATATGGGGGAAAAAAACAAGTCAGGGAGATTGCCACGGGGCCAACATCAACATTGAAGGAGCTGCAGGAATTTCTGGCAAGTACTGACTGTTTAGTATATGTGACAACAATCTCCTGTCCTCTTCATATGTCTGTGCTAAAGGGGAGGGTGGTGAGACAAAAGCCTTATTTTCCAAAGCTAAATTTTACGAAAATATTTGAAATCTCCCAAAGGTGGCAAAATGCATTCTGGTCTTATCATAAAACCAAGTTTGATCGTTTTGGTTATTGTTGCAAAAGGTATGTTTGGTGCAAACACAACACAGCTTATCACCAAAAGGACACCTTACCGACAGTGAAGCATGGTGGCGTCAAGCATCATGCTTTTGGGTTGTTTTTTTTTTTGGTTCAGCTGGAGCTGTAAGCCTTCATCAAGGTGGCAAGAATTATGAACAGTTCTGTCAAACATCTGTGGGGTGATCCGAAGAGGGTTGTGTGCAGGAGGAGACCCTCACAATCTGACAGCTTTGGAGAAATTTTTTTGCAAAGAAGAGTGGGCAAATATTGCCACATTAAGATTTGCCACACTTATACACTCCTACCCAAAAATGCTGAGTGTTGCAACAAAGTATTAGTTTGAGGGTGTGCATGTTTATACAACAAGGTTAGTGTATGTTTTTTGGGTTGTTGTTTTTTTGCAATCCTTGAAAGATTTTTCTTTTAAATTTCAATTGAGTTGTAGAGGGTATAGGTCACAATAATGGTGGACAAAGGTTTGAAATTATTCATATGGTGTCTTTTTTCTTTTTTTACATCACAAAAACATGGCATTTGAATGGAGGTGTGTAGACTTTATATATCCATGTATATGTATATATGTAGGTTGTCCTTTTAGTGTTCCTGCAATAATAGCACACATTTATTGTACATAGATATACGCTCGCCTGCTTATGCATTAGCCCAACATGATCAAGCCATGAAAGCATTACTCCCACACTTCACTGAGTAAGAATAATATATTTTATGGCTAAGCCATTGATCTGAGAGGACAATAAAAAGTTCCATATCATCACTTACCATAAATGCAACGCATTTCCAAGAATTCTGATAAGCTTATACGTAAATGTGATTATACCTGAGAAAAGCTCATCTCTGATAAAGTGAGTATCTTTCAGAATGGAAACAACAAATGTGTGAAATAAAGTACTATATTTACTCAAATGGGGGCCATCCCTTTAGTCACGGGTTGCCTCTAAACTGGTAGTAACTGTAATTATCTCCGTTCTATTGTTAACATTGACGTTTGTTTTGGTTAATTGCTCACCAGAACAGCAGAAGCGAACCACATAAACAGTTCTAATGTTATGACTACGATTAGCTTCCAGTAGACTGATGTGCTTTCTCTATATTCTTTCTTTCTTTTTGTTGCATTTCCTCCATAGTACTCCTCCTCTTTGTCTTGAACTCTAGTTTCACTTGACAGAAATGTTTTGTTAGATGCCTCACGCTATCTGCAGTCCAGTAAATGAAAGCCCCTGGCCTCTATTTTCAGAAATACAGTACATTTGATTGACATTTTGGCAGCTTTTTATACCAAACTTGCAGTTTATATGGATTCAAGGAATCTGTTAGGAATGCTGCTAGGAGGCATAATTATACATACAAGAAGATGAATATGCATATACTGTAGCTGGGAAGGAAGCAAATAACTCTGCCTCACTTTTCAGGAGACTTTTATGGCCCATGAGGGACCCAGCTTGGAAAAGCAGAGGCAACACAGGCCAAGCAGAGAGCATGTAAGCATGAATTAGTAAAGCAATGTTTACACTGCACGTGTGCTTCCTGCATGAGGCGTTCCGCAGGGCTACGTCCAAGTAAATTACTGCCACGCCACAATTAGGAAAGACAATGTACAAATGAACATAGGCTGCCCCTTCCCATTTAAAACTGCACTTTCACACCAATGTTATTTTGTTGGAGTTGAGTTCCTGTATTCGCTGCAAAGTGCAAAGTGACTCTTTGTTGCGTTGCAATTTTTAAAGGCATATGTTAAGGACAAATGTGAATCCATTTGTCTAAATTGCCATTCATCAATCGATTATTAGAATTTGGGCGCAGGGACACCCTGGACTGGTCGCCGGGCAATCACATGTCATTCATCACTCAAAACCTAAATTTAAAGGCTCCAGATGCAACATTTCCATCGTATAGGGTCCATTGTTTCATATAAAAGTTTGGGAAGTGTGAGCCATTTTCTTGGTCCAAATTGCTGTCCTGTGCTTATTTCTACATTACATGTAAAGCACTTGTATAATCTCCATCCATTCATTTTCTATAACTGCTGCTACTCAAGTTTTCACCTGTACCAGGAAACTGGACCACATCACACTGCTCCAAAAATCTCTGCAGTGGATTCCTGTGACTCAAACAATCGATTTCTAATCTTACTGTTGGCCCACAAAGATCTAAATGTTCTTGGACTTATTGGCTTA
Source organism: Phyllopteryx taeniolatus (assembly GCF_024500385.1). NCBI lineage: Eukaryota > Metazoa > Chordata > Actinopteri > Syngnathiformes > Syngnathidae > Phyllopteryx > Phyllopteryx taeniolatus. The sequence goes on along the minus strand of NC_084522.1, from coordinate 7,381,643 downwards.
TTGAGTGTTCACAGAACCAGAACCAAACAACGTGAAGCAGCATTTTGTTTCACTTTCTATGTTTCTCAACTATGGAACAAACTTCCTGAACAACTGAGATTTCCTCAAACTGTCTGTACATCTATATCTGGCCTATAAACTTTATGGTCCACTGCTGCATACTTCTTGCTTTCACCATCTTGCTTTGACTTGATCATTTTCAACTTGACGATCTATATCTTTTATCATTTTAATGCATAGACCGACCAGGGTAGGACATGAGGAGGACCACGTCTCTGGCACTTCAGAACATCTAATGGACCATCATGCTGTTTAAACTTGAATAGCATTTATTAATTTTATGTTGGGATTTTATCTTGTTCCATCTTTTCTTTTAAACTTGTTTTTAATCGCTCTTTTTTTGCCACTGTAAAGCATTGTGCATTTTCTTTGTGTATGAACGGTGCTAAACTGTACAAAAAAAAAAAAAAAAACTTGCCAATTCTACTTATCTTGTTCAGGGTCACAGGGAGCTGGAGCCTTTCAGCTGAAAAGGCGAACTACAGTACACCCAATATTGGTCACCAGTCAATCACACGGCAAGTAGCGAAAGAACGCCATTTGCACTCACAACCACACCTATGGACAATTTAGAGTCTGTCATGAACATAACATGCATGTTTTGGGAATGTGGGAGGAAGCTGGAGTAGCCTGAGAGAACTGGAAATCCTGAACCTAAAACCTGTGAGACAGTAGTGCTAACCACTAGTCCATCCATCCATTCAATCATTTTCTATAGTGCTTGTATCCTCATTAGTGTCAAGATGAGATCGAGCCTATTCCTGACTTCAGGCGAAAGGCAGACTACACTGTCAACTTATCGCCAGTCAATTGCAGGGCACATAGAGACAGATAACCATCCACACTAACATTCACTGAGTGGGAATTGCAAGCCACGCTGCCTAACACAGAAGCCAGGTGAGTAAACCATCACCAAACTAGTAGTGACTTGGACTACAAAACAACAAACGTGAACTAATTCCGGTAGATGTGAGGCTAAAAGACCCAAAAAGATCTTCATTTAGTAAGGGGGAGGCATGCAACCATCTAATGAGATCCAGTGAAAATAATAAATCAAAAAACTTTAAAACTGCTCTGCATCATATTTATATTTATAATATGCCTTAAAGGGGATGCAAGTTACAATACACAGGTCACAATTTGGTGCAGTAATCTTTTTATTTATTTTTTATTTTATGTTTTTTTATGAAACAATCATACTAGCCCGGTTCATTAAAAGCATGGTTCGAATTTCGGATACAACTCTTGTCTTGGATCTGCTTGCGTATCTGAGGTGTCAAGTGTTCGCCCTTACCTTGCTCCAGTAGCCGCAGAGAGTGCTGGAAAGACGGGTCCAGCGTGTCCTTCTCCGCCTGAAGCTCCGGCAAGTATTGTTCGCTCCCCATGTCGTCCCTGGCCAAACCAAATCAAAAACCTATTCAGGTGCACTTCGAGGAAAACTTGAACAAGCGGTTGTCCTAAAAGAAAGAGAAAGCCACGCAAATGTCTGGTCCCCTCCAGTCCTGAGCTCGTGCGCACACACAAATACACAAAGTGGGGTTAATTGTGAGCTTTTATGTGGTTGTATTTATCCCATCCGAGTGGAGCTCCGCCGCGTGGTCCCCGGCCGTGCTTGCCCTATCGTCTCTGGGCTGACAGTGTGCCTGAAGCTCGCTCTTGACGGATCCAGCGGCAAAAGCCACGCCGCCTCCTGATTGGACCGTGTGGGCGTAAAGGAGGCGGGGCTATTGGCTTGAGCTGTCCACGGTGCTGATTCGTACCAGCGACATACTCGTATAACAAATCAATACCCCTTATTGAAATGTATATACATGTCATTAATCCGTTCTAGCCCCCCACAAGACACCACAATCTTTACCACTGGAAATATAGCATTGTATTGAATAAAACCACAATATAAAACAATACAAACAATATAAAGCAATAAACCGTTTCTATATAATGTATTTACTGTACATTGGCACAAGCCAAAACTATAATATATGTGTTACACTAAGCTGTGTGCTCTTACACTGTGGAATCTTGGTTTTTGTACACCCTGGTGTTTGTGTTATTTGGTTTTAAAAAAAATTCCCCCTCCATCTAAATTTTGTTCCAGTTTTCAGAAATCAGCTCGATTTTCAAAAAACACCAACAAAAAAACGCGTGACTCTGCCATTCAGTCGATGGGCATCTATCCAAAGCACCTTCAAAATAAAAGCCCACAGGATAGTAACACAGTTTGACCACACTTTTTGACCGCTTGGTGGCTTATCTAGCAGTAATAAATCAATAAGCAAGCACAAAAAGAGTTTTCATTGCTTCTGCTACATAAATAAATAAATAAAGCCACCATGGGAACAAAGAAAGTGTGGTGAATCTTTTAGTATACTGGATTTTATTTTGAAGGCCAGACTTTTGACAGAATGTTACGCCTATGTTGCCTCAACTTGTCAGTGTTGCAGAGCAGACCAAGAGGCTTGTTATTGCCTTAACTTGTTAATAAACGCTTTCATTGTGGAATACACCTTGCCGTCTCTTCAGCCAATTTTACTCAATATGACGGAAAAGTGTGAGAGTGACGGCCACTTGATAAAGAAGGCTAGAAACACACTAGAGTTCAAGAAAGAACTTGTAGCAAGTTAGGAAAATTAGATTATAAATACTTTATTAATCCTTAAGAGGGGGCGTTCAATATTGTTTGTATTATTATCTTATGATATAAAGCAGCATGGTGGAAGGTTAGAATCTCCTGTGTGGAATTTGCATCTTCTCCCAATGCCCTCAATGTATCCCACAATGCATTTTAAAAAGTAGTGAATAACTCATGATGCGCTGTGCCCATGCAGAAAAAAGCAACACATCACAACAGGGATGGGCGGATGAACATTCATATTAATTTTATAAAATACACCAAGTTAAAAACAATATACTGGTCCTATGAATGTAATGTATTTATTTGTTCGATATTTATTACCTGCAAATGGCGATTGGCCAGCCACCAGTCCAGGGCATACCAAAGTCAGCTGGGATAGGCTCCAGCTCACCAGTGATGCTAATGGGGATAAGCATTATGGAAAATGAATGGCTGGGTGAATGGATATTTATAATGGAAGGTCAACCAGCTTACGTTGTAATTATTATGACATACTATAATTACTAGTGTGCCCGATGAGTGTTCGAAAACTCTTTTTCATCTGACTAATGACATCACTCAGTTACGGCAGATACTTGTTGTTTGGTGGTTAACATATTGTACATGATGTTATTTGAGCGCCGAAACGCACAGGTCACACAGCGGATCGGGACCTTTGGGACAGCTTTGCTAGGCCGATAATCCAGCCTCTGTGATTAAGAGCCATAAATCAGGTTTAGGTGAATGTATTCCTATTTTGCAAGATGAATTGCTTTAGAGATGACCCTCTACATTTCGCATATGCACCAACTTCAGGAACCAGTCGACGTGTAAAATTCAAAATTAACAACCAGAAGCCTCCTGCACGCTGTAATTGTACTCTTAGCTTGTTGAAACCATCGATTGTTTGTAATTGTAAGTACATGCTGTCAATAGTTCTCAGGGAATCCAATCACCTTCTCACGGGTCATGCATGCTTTACCCACGGCCGTGTTTATGAATTAATGAAATAAGAAGACAGATGTATAAGGTTGTTTTAGAGGGAATGTGCTTGTTTTCTAATGATGGGACAGCAGTATGATAACATATGGGAGATATGTTGAGATACAGCCCCAATCAACTTGTCTTTTTTGCAAACATAGCCATGTGTTTTGTTGGAAATTCATATACAAGCTATATATATATATATATATATATATATATATATATATATATACATATATATATATATGTTACATAGTGTGAAAAAAGAGATAAGAATCCTGTCAATATTTGTGGAGGATGCAGATGTAGCCTCAGATGGGCAGATACAGTATATATGTAGGACGATCAACACCGGTTACATAATTGGAACTGTTTTTTTTTCATAAAATTCAATTACAGTATGTGGAGAATATGTGACACAGAGGCATAAACCAAGATGGAAATATGTGCTAGTACTCTATTTATAAATTGTGATGTGGGAGAAGGCTGATGCATTTTATTTAGCTTGTTAGATATCTGGGGAAGCAGTCTGAATGGAACTAATAAAAGCTGTAAAACTGCTTTAATGAATACATTCAGGTGCTAACAGTGCGTGATTAATGAAACTGCAGCCACCAGGAGACAACATGCTCCTCTTTATCCATGTAAACTTCCCACTCTCTCCTCACTTCCCTCTTGGGTACATGAGTGATTCACCGCAAAGAGAAGCGCATTATGAATCAGCTTACTTTTTAATCTTTCCCGGAGACCATTAAAAACTAGCTCAAATGCACTAATCTCCCGTGCAAGGGAGCACATTATTTATAGATATGCTTGCCATCTGTTGCTCCCTGTCTTCATAAACAAAAACCCTTGCGCCGTAGTCGCCATCTAAGACGCTGATCAAATCCCCCCTCCAAGATATTTTTATTTAAGTCCTACAAGGCCAGGAGCAGCAGTGCAAACAGAACCGATGAGGAATATCCTGTCAGATGGGTGCCGGGGAAGAAGAATAGTAGGCTTTAACACCCAAGTGTTATTTTCAACATTGGAAAACAGATGTATTAGTCTAATACCCGCAGCCTGCTGCATGCCACTAGAAGATGTCAAAAGATCCAATTTCCTCACTTTGACATGTTAGGGATTCTGCATGATTAGAATGGACTCACTTGTCTAGTCAGTTTTTCAACAAAGGCTGTTTCACTTCAAATTGTTGTCATCTGAGGAATCATGAGATGCGAACCTGCCGTGTCCCTTTGTATTGTGGAAGCAACACAAAGTGGTGCAAATGATGTGCACTCACTTTGCGTTGAATTCTGTAACACAAAATAAGTGTAAACTAGCTTATCGGGGATGCTCTAAACACCCTTAAGTGGCTTTCTATGCATGACTGAGTAGCAGTGTAGGCAGAGTGACAACACTGCCTCTCAGTGGCCATGTCAAATCCTGTAAAGATTCTTGAGAAAAATGTACAGCAGCGTTACACTACAGTACTTGTAAATTGCAAGGGTTAACAAAATAAGATTAGAAACTACTATAGTCTTCAAAATTAAGTGCTGTCTCACTAGTAGCTACATTTAACCTACTGATACTGACTTATAGCAATTTACTACACTTTATGAAGCATAAACTATATCAAGATTTATTAACCCTTCATAAATTACCCATGTTGTCGTGTGGTACCAAAACGATATTTAGGTTCATTTTCTAAATGGTAAAAGTGCATTTATCTGGGTGTATTGTAGTCTTCGTTTGCATTTATCTCGCAGTTGCAGTGCTTGCTACCCACAATTATAATGAAAAAAATATTTACAGGTGCATCTCAATAAATGTCAATATAGTAGAAGAAAGAGAAACTCATACTATGTAGAGTCATTACACATATAGGAATAGAATTTTCAGCAGACAAATTCCTACCTAATTTCCAGATAAACAATCAATCACCGTAATCAAAATGTTCATTGTTTTGTATGTAACAAGCTATAATCAACAAAATAATATTTTTTTAAAAATCCCATTTTAGTCTGTGTCTAGTCTTTATGAACCGAGAATTAAACTAATAAAATAAATGAACTTTTCCACGACATTCTCATTTATTGACCTGAACCAGTATGAGTGATGATACTAATTTTGCCTTTCAGAAAGGTATTAATCTAATAATTTCGATTCTATCATACTGAGAGGTATTTCTATTATTTTGATTATCGTAATTAGCTAAATGGGAGTGGCAAAATCTTAGAAACAGCTCTTAGTATGATGCCGTGCACTTCTACACCACTGTAAATCAAACGTGAAAATTAATGTCTTTGTAAAGGCAAATTTAATGTAGCCAATGCATACTGTGTATAATCTTATTCTCTTGAAACTTGTAACAAGCCAGTGCAAACTGTAGGCCAGTCCCAAGCCTGGATAAATTCGGAGGGATGCGTCAGGAAGGGCATCCGGCATAAAACTTGGCCAAACAAATATAAGCGTTCATCCAAAGAATTCCATACCGGATCGGTCGTGGCCCATCATCATGTATGCCAGTTTGGACACTAAAGAAGTGGAAAAGGATCTATACAGGTTGGCCAGACAGAGGGATAGAGATGAGAAGGATGTGCAGCAGGTTAGGGTGATCAAGCATAGAGATGGAAATATGTTGACTGGTGCCAGCAGTGTGCTAGCTAGATGGAAAGAATACTTTGAGGAATTGATGAATGAGGAAAATGAGAGAGAAGGAAGAGTAGAAGAGGCAAGTGTGGTGGACCAGGGAGTAGCAATGATTAGTAAGGGGAAATTAGAAAGGCATTAAAGAGGATGAAAAATGGAAAGGCAGTTGGTCCTGATGACATTCCTGTGGAGGTATGGAAGCATCTAGGAGAGGTGGCTGTGGAGTTTTTGACCAGCTTGTTCAATAGAATTCTAGCGGGTGATAAAATGCCCGAGGAATGGAGGAAAAGTGTGCTGGTGACTTTTTTAAGAACAAGGGTGATGTGCAGAGTTGTAGGAAATATAGAGGAATAGAGTCAATGAGCCACACGATCAAATTATGAGAAAGAGTATTGGAGGCTAGAAACAGGATAGATGTGAGTATTTGCAAGCAACAGTATGGTTTCATTCCTAGAAAGAGTACCACAGATGTATTATTTGCCTCGAGGATGTTGATGGAGAAGTACAGAGAAGGTCAGAAGGAGCTACATTGTGTCTTTGTAGATCTAGAGAAAGCCTATATAGGACAGAGTACCCAGAGAGGAACTGTGGTACTGCATGCGGAAGTCTGGAGGGGCAGAGAAGTATGTTTGAATAGTACAGGACATGTATGAGGGCAGCAGAACAGTGGTGAGGTGTGGTGTAGATGTGACAGAGGAGTTTAAGGTGAAGGTGGGACTGCATCAGGGATCACCCCTGAGCCCCTTCCTGTTTGCAGTGGTGATGTATAGGCTGACAGATGGGGTTAGACTGGAATCCCCGTGGACCATGATGTTCGCAGATGACATTGTGATCTGCAGTGAAAGCAGGGAGCAGGTGGAGGAACAGTTAGAAAGATGGAGGCATGGACTGGAAAGGAGAGGAATGAAGATTAGGTGAAGTAAAACAGAATATATGCGCATGAATGAGAGGGGTGGAGGGGGAAGAGTGAGGCTACAGGGAGAAGAGATAGCGAGGGTGGAGGACTATAAATACTTAGGTTTGACAGTCCAGAGCAATGGTGAGTGTGGTCAGGAAGTGAAGAAACGAGTCCAAGCAAGTTGGAACGGGTGTGTTATGTGACAGAAGAGTCTCTGCTCGGATGAAGGGCAAAGTTTTTAAGACAGTGGTGAGGCCAGCCATGATGTACGGATTAGAGACAGTGGCACTGAAGAGACAACAGGAAGCAGAGCTGGAGGTGGCGGAAATGAAGATGTTGAGGTTCACTCTAGGAGTGACCACGTTGGATAGGATTAGAAATGAGCTCATCGGAGGGACAGCCAAGGTTCGATGTTTTGGAGACAAAGTTAGACAGAGCAGACTTTGATGGTTTGGACACGTCCAGAGTAGAGAGAGAGTGTGAGTATCTTGGTAAAAGGATGATGAGGATGGAGCTGCCAGGAAAGAGAGCTAGAGGAAGACCAAAGAGAAGGTTGATGGACGTACAGAGGGAAGACAAGAGGGCAGTTGGTGTTAGAGAGGAGGATGCAGGAGATAGGCTTACATGGAAAAGGATGACACGCTGTGGCGACCCCTAACGGGACAAGCCCAAAGGTAAAGAAGAAGATTCTCTTGCAACTTGAACCCAAAATGTATAGCAAAATACCAAAAAAGATCCATTTATTTTCATACAATAACAAGTTCAAACATGAAATTCTGCTTCCCTCACAAAAGTCACCAACCGCTGTGGCTACTAAACGGCGCCATTAAGCAGCTATTCAGCACAATTATACTGCCAGGGCCCATCCATCAGTTACATTGATCACGCATGGTCGCATTTGACGTGCACACACACGTCTCCTGCCCTGGAAATGTTGTGCAAAAGAAACCTAATGAGAAACTGTCAGCAGTGCACAAGTAAACAAATCAATGGCACCCAGCGGTTCTACCAAGGTCATGACAGCAGACACACATAGACACGCGCGCGCACACACACTCACACACTGCAATAAGACCAAACAAACTTGGAGTTAAAGGTGTGGGTGAATCGTTTACGTCGGTGTTAAAGGCACAATCAAGATTAGGATTTTAGCAGTTAAAAAAAACCTTTGATCTTTTAAAAAGACCGTTTCTGATGCAGTCTTTCACCAGTCATATATGACTGGATGAACGTACTTTAACGTGACAGTTCATGAGGTGCACCTTCACAGTGGTGTTCGTACCTAATGTTTTGAGGTGATGATGGAAAATTAATTTGTCCCAAAATGGAATCTTCATGGAGTTGTGTGGAGACTAGTATTAGATTAGGGGTGCTGAAGATTGGTTTTAGGGGGGCTAGGACAATAAAACTTCACCATAAACACATACTACCAAATATTTTGGACGAGGGAGGGATGATCATTTACTCCGGTTCCTGTTCCGTTTTAAGGTCCGATTTGATTTGATTTTGTGAAACATATCACCCAAATGACATTCCTTTAAAGACTGCTTACATGATTGCTCTTGGTTTGGCTCAGAATGTGAAAATGTGATTCTGCTGTTTTTGTGAGTGGAAATTGTTTTGTATTTTTGCATGTCAAACTGTCCCCCCCTTAATAAAATGCTCATCAGCTTGCCAGAGGTTCGGCACTCTACTGAAATTGCTGGTTAATTTTGAGTGTGCGTCTCATTGATTCACACAGTCAGCATTCTATCTTAATGCAAGCCAAACAGCACTTTAAATTGTAAACTTTGTTAAGGTAATTGTATCCATGTTTAGCTTCTTTCACTAATACACTTCATGCCAAACTGACTTAAAACCTGCCTGTGGCTCAACCTGCATCACAACAAATCGTGTCTTTGTATTTTTTATTTATTTTTAAACACAAAGAGTACAAAGCACGTTCGCCTTGACAGGCTGTCTCTCAGCAGTTGTCAGGAGGCCTGCGTCGCTAGTAGGCCTGGACCAGTCATTTCTGCTCTCCATTAGAACTGTCAGCTCCACTCAACGATGGCCTTTAATCACTTCAAATATTATTTTACACACCAAATCCTCAGCTAAAGACAAAAGCTCTGTCAAATGACCCTGCGCTAAAAAACAAACAAGCAAAAAGCATACACACACATAATATGTCACAAATAATGCTGCAAAATTTAAAAGATTTAATAAGACCGCTTCCATTAAACGTTCCTGTTGACGGTATTCTTAAAATATAACCGAGTGATGCCTCTGGCAAAACGAATGAAAGTCACCATTTTCTGCCTGTCTCACGTTTCATAGTTTAAACTGGTAAATGATCTTTGCAGGCTGACGTCTGGTTGACATTTGCTGTGGCGAACATCGTCTATAACCCCGGTATCTTTTTTTCCAAAGGCTCCATCTTGTATTGACACAAAAGTGAGTACAACATACAACATATCACCCTTTTAGGGATGATGTCCCCACGCGAGAGGAAAAGGCTCCAGGTTAGGAGGCGAATCCTTCTTCGGTCTAAGGTGGCGTCACTCGAACTGAGGTGGAGGAGGTCTTCCTCTAATGCAGCCAGATGCTTGCCTGGCTGCCTGCCTGCCTTCCCGTTTCCCTCTTCGGACTCAATGGTCATCGATTGGCCCAGGAGCGACACTGTGTCCCGTGGAGGGGTAAGCAGATACACCTCATTGCCTCCAACAATCATCTGGCCCCTGTAGGGACAACTCATGGTAAATTAATAGTGTGCTTGCAGCGACTAGATATTGTTAATGTATTTGCTATTGATGGAGTGAAGTAACATCAGTAGCTTCAGACTTACTTAACACAAAACATAAATCCGTAAGACCAATGAGGCTCGAGGCAAAACAGGAAGTGAGTTGTCAAAGCTTCTTGCCTGGGATTTTGGGCAGTCACATTATATCAGTGCTTCTTTTTTATTATGTCAACAAAACTAAAAAAGAATTGTTCACTCATATTCGTCTCAATCCCTCTCTTATTTAATACGCCGTCTGACGTCACAGCGTTGCTGCTCCCAAGTTGAACGTTTTTTTAACTCCAGATGGGCGCCGTGACGGCACATGCCCACGTTAAGCATCGCTACGCGACTTGACACGACGTTCTGTTGTCGCGGCCTTGCATCACATGCACAACGGTAAATAAAGTATAAAGTATAAAGAAATATTGGTATACCTTTGTGATTCATCTACAGAACGTGAATTTGTTAACATTAAGTACCCATGCATCCATTTTTTTAACAGCGCTTATCCTCATTAGGGTTACGCCTGAGTTGCCGTCTATTCCAGCTGCACCCTAGTATGGTTACCACTCAATTCCTAGACACAGACAAACAACCATTCGTACTCATATTCATACGAACAGACAATTTACAGTCTTCAAATAACCTACCATGCATGATTTTGGAATGTGGGAGGAAACCGGAATATCCGAAGAAAACTCACGCAAGCAAGAAGGGAACATGCGAATTCCACACAGGAAGGCCAGATTTGAACCCAAGACCTCAAAACCGTGAGGCTGATATGCTAAACAGTAACTCACCGTGCCACCTCCCCTTTAAATAATTATTGTGAGAAATCATTAACATGATCAGTTTCTTCACTTACGAGAATATTATCAATAATAACAGATAATTATAGGTAATTTGAGCATTTTTATTTTTGGAAGTGTGTATCAAACTGGCAGCACTTCAGGTGAAGTAGCTCTCTCTTTCAAAAGGGTTGGACACCCCTTTTCTAAATGATGCCGCTTTGTCTCTGATCTCATTGGCTTAAAAAGATCATGACTTCTCCTCTTTTTGAGTAGACAGCACGACTCCTTAACATTGCCATTGCTAGTAAATTTGTTCACATGTGGCAAAAAGCCCTACAAGGAGTGCATGTTCCATTCCAGTGCACCGAGAAAATCAGTCTCTCTTATAATAGCTGCGGGCAATTGCAGAACAACAAGGGAATCAATTTTCATGGTTAGGTTATAGATGGATTTTCGACACTGGAGCTTTTCATCAGTACGAGTGAAGTGCCGCATATCCGGCAATAAGTCGGACTCGTTTCCGGTGAGGGTTGCACTCCGCCAAGGCTGCCCTTTGTCACCGATTCTGTTCATAACTTTTATGGACAGAATTTCTAGGCACAGCCAAGGCGTAGAGGGGGACCGGTTTGGTGACCTCAGTATTGCATCTCTGCTTTTTGCAGATGATGTGGTTCTGTTGGCTTCATCAAGCCGTGACCTCCAACTCTCACTGGAGCAGTTCGCAGCTGAGTGTGAAGCGGCTGGGATGAGAATCAGCACCTCCAAATCTGAGACCATGGTTCTCAGTCGGAAAAGGGTGGCGTGCCCTCTCCAGGTCGGGGATGAGATCCTGCCCCAAGTGGAGGAGTTCAAGTATGTTGGGGTCTTGTTCACGAGTGAGGGAAGAATGGAATGGGAGATCGACAGGCGGATCGGTGCAGCGTCTGCAGTGATGCGGAGTTTGTATCGATCCATTGTGGTAAAGAAGGAGTTAAGCCGAAAGGGATAGCTCTCGATTTACCGGTCGATCTACGTTCCTACCCTCATCTATGGTCACGAGCTGTGGGTCGTGACCGAAAGAACAAGATCCCGGATAAAAGCGGCCGAAATGAATTTCCTCCGCAGGGTGTCCGGGGTCTCCCTTAGAGATAGGGTGAGAAGCTCAGTCATCCGGGAGGATCTCAGAGTAGAGCCGCTGCTCCTCCTCATCGAGAGGGGCCAGATGAGGTGGCCGGGGCTTCTGATTCGGATGCCTCCCGGACGCCTCCCTGATGAGGTGTTCCGGGCACGTCCCACCGGAAGTAGACCCCGGGGACTACCCAGGACACGCTGGAGAGACTACGTCCTTCGGCTGGCCTGGGAACGCCTCGGGATCTCCCACAAGAGATGGATGAAGTGGCTGGGGAGAAGGAAGTCTGGGCATCCCTGCTAAAGCTACTGCCCCCGCGACCCGACCTCGGATAAGTGGTAGAAAATGGATGGATGGATGGAGTGAAGATATGTCATATGAAATATTAAGAAATATTGGGAAAAGCAGAGGTACAGAGCGCACGTTCCTCTCCAGTGGATCGCAGTGGATGCCAATTTGAAGATAACTTAATGCATTTGTTAATCTTGCCTTACATCTACATGATTGTTGAAAAGTAATCAAGCTCATACTGGCTATAAAATACCTAGATGCCATCCAGTCCAAATGAAGAGGAGATCAGCTCCAGGCTGACGCCTTGTGGAGGATTTTTGTACAGAGCACAAACGGTTCAACTGAGGCCATGTCTATTTACCTGATCAAATAATGACGTTTACCCTCTGCCTTCAAATACTCTATTTGTCAATCAATATGTCCTTGGGCAAGGCAGCAGGCTCCACAGTTCTAGCTAGCAGCATGAACAATGACATGTACTTGACATCGGGTAACTAATGCGCTAAGGCAAAGGTAAAGAGGAGGTCAAACCTGTCAAAACGGACAACAAGGTGTTCTAATTAAGATCTGAATTAAAATAATGGATGCACAAATGATTAAATGTGTCAAAAATGATAACCATCGTATAACACACAGCCTTAAAACCACCTTGGGGGGAAGGGTGCTTTTTGGACTCAGGTGACAATGTCACAGTGACGCTAATGACAAATAATGGGCATCTGCTGAGAGACATGTCATATTGGACATGCATTATATCTACCCGTGTCGAACAGAACACATTTTTGGAGATATAAATCATGTGTATTCAACTCTGAATGGCTCACTTGCTACCTAATTGCTTTCATTTATTGAGTCAAGTTCTAGTCATTTGGCACATTTATCTGTAATTGTATTTAATATATTTTGGTTTGGTGTACATGAGCCAACAATTATTAACGAGTAAAGCTTACTATTTCTTTAATGCCATTGTATATTATTATTACTGTATATCTTTTTACTTCGGAAAATGGATGGATGGATATTTGTAAAAAAAAAAAAAACATTTCTACTATTAACATGTCCTAATTCTAACAAATTTTAAAAGCATGTATGCACAGTATAATTTTATTTTTGTTCATACTGATATTTTTATTCAAATGTTATTTGAGCCGTTAGACAAATGTCGCCAGGTGTCAAAATATAAACTCAAATTTGTCTCATCCAATCACCGGGGCGGTGGGCGGTGCTACGTTGCCATGACAATGACGTCAATGTTGGTGTCGAGTAACTATAAGGTCAAAATAAAGGCAAGTGAATGAAGATGGTAGCGTGTGCGCGTGATGGTGGGAGGCAAATAAACAACAGGTTGGCCCAAAGTGGACGCGACGTATCCTGAACGACTTGGCATCGGTCTCGGGTGGACGTCGACTTGGCGGAACGAGTTTTTTTACTCGGCCCGGTAAGGAGACGTCAGACAACAGAAGGTTCGGGTCACGGACAAGCTAGCTGAAGCTGGCTAAGTCACCGAGCTAGCCGTTAGCCTAGCATGAGCTAACACTTTGACTTTGTGCCTTTAAGCGGCCGTTTGGCTCCATAAAGTTACTTTCGATCGTTTACCCGCTACGAGCGGGGTATTTTCACTGATTGACGCCTTCAAATAGCGAGAGCGTGAGCGTTTAAGTGGTCTTTTTGGGCTGTTTTGGGTCAAGCCTTTGACAGTGGCTTTTTGGCCTTTCGTCAAGTCTTTCCTAGCGGTGTACATACGATGACGTCAGAGCACTCTAGCTTCCTACTCCGTTCCAATGTTACGTTTATCCAGGTTAACAAAAGCATTTAAAATAAAACGTATGTAAACACGCAGAGGTCACGCAGTCACAGCTGCCAAGGTGACAGAGAAAGGCTTTAAACGACGCCAGTGACGTCAGACTAGATTTTTTTTTTGCGATTTTTTTTTAAAAAGCCAAATGTAAAAAAAACAAAAAAAAACGATGCAAATTAAGACTAAGAATAAAGGTGTAATATTAAGAGGATCATGTCATGTTAGAAGTAACAAGTTTCATACGTGTTTTTTAAACAAATACTTAGTATTACAAAATTAATGTAATAGAATATAATTTCATAATAATGTATTCTAAAATTGAAAAAATATAAATTGTACAAACAATATAAAATATTTAAAATACAACTGTTATGTTGTCCTGGAATTTTAACATGCATAACTATAATTCTTATTCTAGAAAAATAAAATAGACCTTTTATTAGCATAACATTTACTACTTTTATTCTCATAGTATTCTGGCATTTTTTCCTCAAAAATAACTTTTGTCTCTTGTAACTTTACGGGCTTTATTCTTGAAACATTCCTACTTTTTGTTTGAATATCATCACTACTCTTTATGACTTTGTTTTCCCCCCAAAAAAGATCTCAGATTTATTCTTTTCCTTATAACTTGTCAATTTACATCTCCAAAAATAACTATTCTTGTAACATTACAACCCTTTTTTTGTTATGACTTGTATAACTATAAGAGAACTTCTCGTAAACTCGTAATATATTTTAACGTATTTGCAGAACATTATTCTCAAATTCTGTCTTTCTAAAAAAACATTTGACTTTCTCATATCATGACTACATATTCTTATACATTTACGACTAACATAACTTTATTCTTGTGATGTTGCAACTTTTTCTCATGACTTAACTTTTCAATGTCTTGTCTTTTTTTTTCCAAGTTAAAAAAAGTAGTTTTTATATTAAAACTTTCTTAGAATGACTTGTCAGAAATTTAAGACTTTCTAAAAACATTTGCATAACATTGCAACTGTTTATTGTAATATGACTTTTTTTCCCTAAAATTATGACTACATATTCTTGTAATATTACAACTTTTTTTCCAAAATGACGTCTAATAACTTTTCATCTCATTGTTTTTTTTTTGCATATTACTAGTTTTTACGGTAAATTGTATTCTTATTGTAAAATTCCGACTTTTCTAAAAAAATATATTTTGCAATATGACGAATGCAATGTTCTGTTTTTTTTTTTCGGGAAAATACAACTTTGTAATCTTGCAACGTTTTTCTTATAATGACTTCTCATGACTTTACAACTTCTCATATTTTTTTCAAGTAAATAAAGTTTTGCCCATTACTTTTTCTTGTAAAATGTCTTTATTCTTATAACATTGACTTGTAAAATTCTGATTAAATTTGTTTTCTTGGAATATTAGGACTTTGTCGTTACTTTACAGGTTTTTGTTCTTGCAACTTTTTTTATTTTGTGTAACTGTTCAGTGGCACTAGGTAGTTGAGGGGCTGTAAACATCCCCGACTGGAAGCTGTCTTCCCAGCAGAGCTTTCAGTCTGATGTTTGCCGCCACCAGCTACTTCCAATCCCAGTGTCCGCAGGCGACGACGAAGACGACTTTGCCTCTCAAATCCGGGCTCAGTTCATGTAAACATCCTACACTCAGCTGGAATCCACTGCAGAAGTGGCTGAGGGAAGGGTGTTTACGTGCGCTGTCTTGGAAATAAGACCGGAAGAACTGGCAAGAGCAATTCAAACCTCCTTTAAGGCTCATGTCACAGCTGTGAATGGAATTATAGTTAAGAGCTTATCCATGTCATCATCCTCACTGAATTTGTTTCATGGTCGATTAAATAATAAAC
Source organism: Phyllopteryx taeniolatus (assembly GCF_024500385.1). Lineage (NCBI taxonomy): Eukaryota > Metazoa > Chordata > Actinopteri > Syngnathiformes > Syngnathidae > Phyllopteryx > Phyllopteryx taeniolatus. The sequence continues at coordinate 7,365,854 of NC_084522.1, read as the reverse complement.
CGTTTTTTCTCATTAAACTGTTAATGTATTGTTATCATGTTGGAAAACTATTCTCGCCTTTTAAAGGGGAACTGAAGCTAACATTTCTTTTTGTAAGAATACTTTGTATGGGGCACCACTAGTCTAAACATGATTATATTCTGATAAATTCTGCATTTGTGGAATAATAAACAGATTAAGTAATCAATTTTCTTCCATCTCAGGGGACCACCATGTTTAGCAATTATGCCCTCTGCTTTCGACTCAAATTAACCTCATAACTGCTTTTGCACCTGTGTTGCGAACGTCACGTGACCAAACACGTGAAAAGAGGTCAGCCAACTCCCTGTGTATGCTGTGATAACTAGCATAACTACAGGTAGATACTATGGTTTGAACTCAAACTCATCAAATGATATGTATAACATGTATAATGTCTTTAGAAACAAATCTCAATTCAATTCACAGGGTCATTACATATCTGAACCACGGGCCAATTGAAACATGAATTCTATGACAGGCAGCTCACAGATGTGATGTCATCAACCGCATGATTGGCTGTAGCCTATAAGCACAAGTCCTTTTATAACCATTTTAGAGATCAAAGAAAAGATTGTCAAGTCAGTATAAAATTAGGGTTACTTAAAACAACTTAATCCATTTAATGTTTTATGCAGAAATAAAACTGCTGTAAGACGAACTTTCCATCTTCTCGAAAAATACAACTTCATTCTCGTAACATTACAACTTTGTATATTAATACTATTGTAATTTTATGACTTCAAATACAAAATTTAGGCTTTTTTTTTTCCAGAGCTGAGAACTGCAAGGCAGACCTGCTAACCACTTTAGCGTGCTGCCTTTACACAACTCCTACCTGAAATGAAACGTTTCTTTCATTCCTGACAACAGCTATAGTTTTTCTGAGCTGTAGCTAATTAAGGTAAATATTATTTCTGTGATAAAAAGGAACCGTGACCTTGGCAGTAAATGCACAACTTGCTGAGAGCTTGTTTTTATGTTGTTGCACTTACCACAGGAGGACTGCTAGATGGCAGCACTCTGCCTCTTGCGAACGCACACTTCACGATGCACAGCAATACATTCCAATGCAAGAGCCGCATGGACAATTCCGCCTTTACCAATAATAATAATGCCCTACTTTTTGTTTTTAAATGTGCTTGAAGTGTTACAGTGATATCGAAGGGGTGGTAAAACCACGTGTCGTATTGTATCCAATTTAATTCCACATTCCTTGTTTTAAACTATATTTTATTGGCATGTGCACTTGTGTTTTCACAGTGTAAGTAGTTGAAACTAAATTCCCATTAGAGGTAAGAGCTGCCTCTTCTGTGAACGTTGTAAAAGCAGTTAATAAACATTTGTGTAGGCAGACATGTCAGAAAAACGTCTTTCAGAAAGTTTCTTGTACTGTGTAATATTTGATTCTGCATTTTAACATCGATCCATTTTCTGAGCCGCTTATCCTCACAAACATACATTTGAATCATAGTTTAGGTTGGGGTGTCCACTTGCAGTATATTACACTTGCTTTCCTCTCCCCAAAATTCATTTGGATATTTAAAAGCAAACAAAAATAACAACAAAAGAATGGCTCGTATATATATTGACTTGTAATTAAATACAACGTTTAGCAAAATGGTGACAATAAATGGTGTTTTGTCTATTTACAACGAAATTGGTAGAAAAAATGGTGTCCCAAACCAGACGCAAACAAAAAATAAATAGAAATAAGTCCAGCACTCGTTACGGTCCTTTAAAAAAACGTATTATCTGCTTCTGATGCAACTTCTGAATGACTTCATATTCCTGCATGCCAGCGTGAGGACCAGTTCTCAGTTTTTTGTTCCTCAGCATTTCAAAATAATGGCTCCAATTTCCATCTGTGTCGGCTCCAAACCCAAAAACACTGACCTGGAAAGAAGTCAAATTCACATTTTAATTGTACTTCTAGCAAATTTATCTCACATTTCACAGTTATTACCCTTTTACTGCACTGCATTGGTATTTTATTTTAGCAAAACACTTATGTCAATAAGTGTCCACACAGTACCAAACTTGATAAACAAAAGAGCTGCCTACCTCGTCACATAACTGGAAGCTTAGCAACACAGTCATGAAGCCAGTGGATGGGTAACGTCCTTTTTTCCCCAGCCACATTTCATGTGTATATTTCATGAAAGTGGGGTTGAGGATCATTACCTGTTGAATGTCAGACTTTTACAGACACTTAAACTGAAATAAAGGAGACCGGTATCCCAAGGGAACAAACAGATGGCATACAAGATTATTTATAAGTCAGACTTACCAAGTCCTTGTTGCCTCGCATCTTTGGATTTTGAACGTTATCTCTGTTGAAGGTTAAATACAGCAACAAATGCATTTATCATTCATTAAGATAAAATGAGAACAAAACAACTCTGGCCTTATAGATCCTTAAACTCAGCGTTACATGCCTGCTTATGGATGTTATCAGTACATCTTCATACACCATGACAATGAGTCACATCATAACACTACAAAGGTGCTTCTCATGAGAGTTTAGTGAAATTATAAGTAAAAAAAAATAATTAAAATAAGCACATTCAAAAATAATAAAATTTCAGTGCCATTTACTGCACTAAATTCTTAGATATATTGGCCTTCATGGTTAGGTTTACTGCAAGAGTTGCAGCGATTGATTTAGCCTAATTTATCCTTGTGATAATTTATTTTTTTTATTTTATTTAATTTTTTTTTTTTAAATGTCTTCAAATATATTTGTCTGACCTGATTCGTCACCCGATCATTGTGGAGGGGTTTGTGTGTCCCAGTGATCCTCGAAGCTAAGTTGTCTGGCAGCTTCATGCCCCTGGCGGGGTCACGAAGGGCAAACTGGTCCTAGGTGACGGACCAGACAAAGCATGGCTCAGAAACCCGCTATGATGGATACAATTCTTGGACCTCGTTTTCCCTTGCCCGGACGCTGGTCACCGGGACGAGCGAGATGGGGAGCACCTGGTGGCTAGGCCTGAACACATGGGGCCCAGCTGGGCACACTTCGAAGAGACAATGTAGAGCCATGTGGTAGTTGCAATGGGGATTGGGTGAACAGAGAGCTGGGTGGTGGCCCAAATAAATTGCAGTCTGATCCCGGCTACAGAAGCTGGCTCTAAGGGATGTAGGAATGGCAACTCTGGCAGGGAAAGAGCCTGAGATTGTGTGCGAGATTTGGAAGTTTTTACTAAATACAGTTGGACTCTCCTCGACACACAGCTTGGGGTCTGGTGCCAGTCGTCTTGAGAGGGGTTGGACTCTCTGGACATCTGGCAGAGTTTCCTGTCGAAAGGAGTATTAACTCCCACCTCTGATAGAACTTCAACCATTTCCCATTAGAGGCAGTGGACATTGAGTTAGAGTGGGCCATGTTAAGTGCTTCTATTGTTGAGGCGGCCATAAGCGATGCCAGTCATTGCGGCAATTCCCACAAACGTGGTAAGGGATGCTGCTGTCAAGCTGAGCTATTGAGCCTTTTTTGGCGGTTCGACTCTGGATGC